>NC_092563.1:15258093-15388093 GCF_037975245.1 Apostichopus japonicus | reverse complement strand
TTGCCAGATCTCTTTTAATCAGCATTTTTTTTTTCTGTGATGGGAGTCGCATATGATCCCTTTAATGCGAGTTTCGATATCCTTTTATTTGACATTTCACATTATTAAACGGAAATTGAGAACATCGGTGTCGGCGAAGGCAATTTGTACATTAAAAGTTACCAAAGAGGAAATGTATTCGGATGTATGAGCAGAGTGCAACAGAACAAGTGAAGGAAGAGACAGGAGGGTCACCCAAACAAATAAATTGGTCCCTTTTACACAGGTGGGGGGGGGTGGATTTACCACTCTGGCTGTAACTTTAGAGAGACTTTTATCAACCAACGACAAAGACTATGTCGATGTACTGGACCCCTTCCTACTAGAAAAGGTTAACTTTGTTTTCGAATTGACCTAGCTGCAACTTGCTGCAACAACATTGGGTATAAAAGAAACAAATCTAATATATCCTGAAATAATTCATAAACTGAGATTTCTTCTTTTTATAATGCATCAGTTATGTAAACAAAGAATGTGAGGGTGTGATGTAGGTAGAGAACGGGAAGGGGGGTTCCGATTTTGTTTTAGATGGAAGTAACAAAAGCTGACCTTAATTAATATGGTACTACTACGTTATTCGAGCAGGAAGGGAGAACACCTTTGTAATGTAATTTTAGGGCAACTATGTGTGATTCCGAATTCTCCTGCTGTAAAATCTTCCACTTGATCGGACAAAAAAACAGCAGCAAATGTTGTCAACAATGTCCGTTAAAAGATGATATTGTATTCCTCTTCTTTTTAAATTATTAAAGAAACATCCTTACCGGTAAAGAGCCTTAACCACAATAATCAGGCTAATTGTTTATTCAATTTAGTTTTCAAGGTCAAAGAAGTGCAAGTCGCTTCAACAGAAAGTTGTCATGGTGGACTGATTGATTATACTTGATTGTAGTTTCATCACCTTTCATTTAAAGTTGAGAATTTTTGACAAGATTGTAGCAAATACGACACGAAATGCTGCTGAATATATAGAAACTGCATATGAAAACTTCCCCCTCCCCCACCTCCCAAGAAATGGGAGTCTTCTGGTTTGTAGACAATTCTACAACTATAATAACCTGATAGGCTGGCATATGGAAAACATTCTTGTCAACAGTGTACAGACAAGTTATAAACATCACTATCAAACAATGTTTTCCTGAATGTCTGGCCCATAATTGTTCAGGTTTCTTGCGTACTCTTAATGTGAACATGTTAAAATATCAAACAAGTTGCAGGATGCCCCCTTGAAAGAGAACTAGACTTAATGAGGTCTGTTTCAAATGTGTGTTTGTAGGGGCAGGGGTGGGAAGGGGAATAAGGTGTATGGCAGGTGGGACAACAGAAATAGGGAATGTGTGGCAATACAAATGTTGGGGTGGGGGGGATGAGGTGTATGACAGGTGGGGCAACAGAAATAGGGAATGAGTGCAGGTGTGGCTACACAAATGTTTGGTGGGGGGGGTGAGGTGCATGATAGGTGGGACAACAGAAGTAGGGAATGTGTGTAGGTGTGGCTACACAAATGTGTGGTGGGGGGGGGGGGGGGATGAGGTACATGATAGGTGGGGCAACAGAAGTAGGGAATGTGTGCAGGTGTGGCTACACAAATGTTGGGTGGGGGGGCTGAGGTGTATGACAGGTGGAGCAACAGAACTAGGGAATGTGTGCAGGTGTGGCTATACAAATGTGGGGAGGGAGATAGGGCATATGCATGCAGGTGTGGCTATGCAAATGTGTGTTGGGGGGGGGTGAGGTGAATGCAGATGGGGCTTTTCAAATGTGGGAATTAATGGCATCGTAGTAAATCATATTATTGCAGTGAGCTAAAGAATTTGTTCCAATGAATAAAACATTCAAAAGTACAATCTGAACGTTGAAGTGAGGGCGCTATGCCATAACATCAGACAACTTTGGAACTTTGTCTCAAGAGCAGATGTTGAAGTGAAGGTTTCACTCAACCGACTGGATTGTTAAATTTGAGGATGAAATGGTTTAGCGGCCAAATTAGGAGAGATTAGCTGGAAACTGCTCAAATTGGAACGTGACTGAATATGATATGAATAGTTAGAGCGTACTTGAGGCCGTACCATTTCATCTAAATTAAGGTGACCAGACGTCCCCGATTTTCGGGGACAGTCCCCGATTACAGTGTGCTGTCCCCGATGAACAAGTGTCCCCGAAAATGTCCCCGATTCGTCAAAATGTTCAGGAATTTCGAAAATATCCCACATTATTAGTAAAATAATTGTCAAAACAAAATTTAGTGAAGTGTGCAGTCGCAGAACGGAACTAACCAGTATTTCAGGTGGGCCATTGTAAAGTGGAATATGCTAGATGGATCTAGCCTAGCACTCTTTCGTGAAGTAAGTAAATTTCATCTAAGAAAAAGATACATTTTTGAAAATAAAATTGATTTAAAAAGTGCTTCTAAGTATCACCATTTTACATCTAAGCACCTTAGGCACCCCCTCCCCTTAGACCCCTCCCCATATCAGTCACACAATAAATGTCCCTGATTACAGTCAGGCAAATATGGTCACCTTAATCTAAATTGCATAAAACCACTTGTTTAAAGGTACAATTAAGGTACGTAACTTGCTGGTGTTTGATGCAGGGAATGAATTGTTACGGTACAGAATATTGGTTACAATAAAGGAAGAGCCAAAGGTGACCTGCCAGTACCATGGGGGTAGGAAGCTTCCAAAAAGTGAGGGGGGGGGGCACAACATCAGAGGGGCACTTTCTCATTCCACAGCCACCATTCGTTATGCTATAAACCGATACACACCGGCCAAATCACTTAAATATATATGATGTGTTAGTATGCTATCAATACTATTATGGTGCACATGAATGATTAAAATAAAAAATTAAAATTAAGATATCCAAAAGACAGTTCTTCATCAAAGGGGCACATTTTATTTGCCAGTTGGACACATTTGCTATTTTAGGAATAAGTGGGGGCATGTGCCCCCAGTGCTCCCCGGCTCCTACCCCCTGCCTGCTAATAGGTCATCCCTCCCCCTCCCCCCTCCCCCTAAAGACAGAATTCTAGCTCCACCCCTGCAATACCTAACTGCTGAAAGCATCCATGGAGCAATCCTGGCTGCACCTAATTGGAACGTACTTTGAGATGGAATCACGGGTCTAGGTTACCGAGTCATAGCTTCCTCCAATTCTTCCGCAGCAAACAGATAATAGATCGGTAAACGATGTTATTTTAGCAGAGTTAGTTTTCCTGTAAGAATTAGGAAGTTCTGAATTACCGAGGCATAAATCCTGTTACCTGGATGTGATATGAGATGCCGCATCCTCCCCCCCCCCCCCCCCACACCACCCGAAGTAGGTCGTCAGCCAGATCCACGCTTCGTCGGATCTGGGGTCAAGATTCGTCATTTGCCAAATCTATCACAACAACGAGGATATGGCGATTTCTGCAGAAGCATTCAGTAATTTGAAATCAAGACGTTTTAGTGACTACACTTACAGTGAAGGTAAACTTAGATCAAGGATATACCAGTCACAAACTGTTTATAACTTTGAGGTATAAATATTTGTCAAAGTAATTTGGAAAATTGCATAGAGCAAATAAATCAGGAATTTAGAAGACTGATTTGGAAATCATCAACGAAACGTTGGAAAGAGCTCGTGACCCGAGAAATATAGGTACCCTGGTCTGGAAAGCTTCGACAGGTGCAAATCTAATGGGACTTTCAAACTATATCCAGGATTAATTGTTTAAAATATGTTTAAAATATCAATTCATTACGTTCCTCTGTGTTCTTAAATCACAAAACTTTTGTCTGCAGTGGTTAATAAATTTTAGGGAGGCAAACTTTGTTGCAGTGGTTAATACTTTCAGAGTGTGAATGAGCATATTACTGTATGTACCACATCAACCACTTTGAGTGGAAGGTATCAATTATGCGTGATATCGCATGATGGTTTGGACAGAATCATGCAACCACAGGGCCGGATGATATTGGGGGATGATTGACAACAATGAGCAATAGTCTAGCTGGCAGCCTCCCCCCGCCCCCCAACCCCCTCCCATCCACCTCCCTCATCTTACATCTGTGTCCAGATCTTTTAATCAACAATTCCTTAATATCAACTATAATTTCCTGCTCACATAAACCCTTTCAAAGAAAAGTCCAAGTGGTCAGAGGCAAAATCAACGTAAAAAAAAAGACTTTTGTTTTAAAATTCAGCCTCGTTTTAGATGCAAGCTATCTAGGGTTGAAGAGCCATCAAGAGGGAAAGACCTCCTTTTCAAACTCCTAGCCAACTTTTCATTTGTGATACACCGCTAGAAATTAGATAGCTTTCAGTTTTAAAGTAGCATTTTGCGTTTTGTCACTGCTTTCTACTTTTTGGCCAAGTCCATCAAGTTTTTTGCATATATCAATCACAAAACAGCAAACTAAGATATAAGCCAAGTTTTTCCCCTGCCAAAAGCGTTAATTGGCAAGTAATTAAGGACACTTGCAGATAATGAGAAAAGTGTCCTCCGACAAATTACACATTTAATATTAATCGCACACAGTTCCCCAACCCACTAGTTTGAATTCAACCAATCAGAGATGCAGGTTTAGTAATGAGCCATTGCTAAAAATAGATTCAAAACGTCGAGTTGGTAACTTGGTACAACCAGCTCCCTGGTAATCTAACAGCTCCCTGGTACAACTGCCATAGTCAATCTACACAAATTAATGACGTTCGTAGCTTTTAAATATTTATATTATGGGCGAGGTTTATTTGGTTCCCAACGGAAAATATCTTCAGGAAAAACAGAGTTGAAAGTTGTAAATTTTTCGACTTTTTTGCTACCATTTGAAGTAAGATTTGAATAGATAAGCTAGTTATGTATGTCGTTATGGCATCGTGGAATCAGTGAGGTTGAGAAAAACCCATAGAAAAGGATGCAAAATGCTGCTTTAAGCACTTCCTTTATTCACGCAAGTTGCAAATTCCAAGGCCTTTTTTCCATTTTCCCAGGTACCTGCCAACAGGAAGAGATTTGTTCTTCCCCTTTCCGTACAGATGCAGGTGTATCTGAAATATTACAAAAGTCCCAGGATAATTTTAATAGCTTTGGTTAAGTCTTAATGGTATAGTTGATCTTCCTTCTATATCTCTTCGTTATAGTCGCATGTTAGCTTCAGATGGCTTAATCCCACGGATTAGGGATAATCTCCCATTTCGCTCTAAAAGGGGAGAGAATTTACCTCCAAACAACACCGTTAACATTTGCTAAAACAATCTCTTTTGATTATGTGACCGAATGCGGCTTAAACTATTTAAGATTGATGGATTAAAGTAAGTCATTAACCAACAGATAAAATTTAAAAAAACGGGATAATGGCATGTATGATTTACAAAGTAGCACACTCTAATAACATTTGCTTCATTTGACCTCTCTGTGGTTTGCAGCAGGGCTGTCTAAATCTCAGAACCCTTTTCTATCGATGGACAAGACCAGTCCTTTAGTGATGACATTGTGAAGACAGCTCAATATCCAATACAGTTTTCACGTTTTAAAACATCTGACTTCATTAAAGGCATTCAAGACTCGCCCCAAACCGCGTGCCGCCCTCTAAAAAAGTTAACTTTCCGTTGCTTGCAAGTGTAGTTTTTTTCTTGTCCTGAGATGTCTATCGCTGTATCGATTGTACACTGTGCTGTGGGTTTTGACCGCAGCTGTATGTATTGAGTGTACACTAGTGTCTAAGTACCGACCGGTAGCAAGCTGTGTGTGATCGATGGTGGTGTCTAACACTTCTATTACACCTCATTTGAAACTAGGTCAGATTACCGGCATAAGATGTTTCTTTGTGTGCCGATCTTCACTCCCTTTAAGGCCGTCTACTACTTTTATTCTTTTCAACACTCCTATGAGGAAACAAAACTATATATGGGATAAGTACTACATCTTATGTCTTGCCAGATATGTTACACTACCACAAAAATCAATCTCTAACTCAGAAAGGGAAAAAAATCACTTTACAAGAAGAAAGTATAAATTGTACAAAGTCTTAGTTAAAGGTAGTCAGTATAGGCCCCAAATTATAGCACGCTATAAGTGCTAGAAGTTTTCAAAAAGTACTTTCCTGGAGGTCTTTACTCTCCAAATTGTTCTCATACATAACACTGAAATGTTCACCGAGATCAACTAAATATACTGCTTTCAGAATTAAAACAGTATGTAAGATCAAAATTTTGCACCAATTTGATTGGTGACTATTTTGTTCTGATAAGGTTGATCTGTCAACGTAATATGATGCTTTTTTTCCCTTTTTTTTTGGGGGGGGGGGGCAATTTCAAGTTTCACAGTTGGTGAATTTCTGCTCTATTCAGAGAATGATATGATTGTACAACTACTATGGACACACTAGCCAATATTCGGTACATTTGTTGTGTGTTATAATCTCGTTCAAACTTTGTGGAAATTTTTTCAAAAACCCCTTTTTGTTTCCAAGATATACACATTTAAAGATTTCATAAATCTGGAAAACCCATTAAATACATGCAAACTATGACGTAGAATGTTATGTTCATCAAAATTTTGTATTTTAGCCCTTGATAAGTTAATCCCTAATTACAAGCCCACATATATCATTGAATAATGTGACATTCCTCTTTTCAAAGAAGACAATAAAATATTTCCAAACAATTGCCTTAGGCCACATACCTGTATTCAGGGTCCTTGAAACAAAGGTTTTAAAAACAAAGGAATAACACTTGATACCAGAAAATTAGGCAGCCACTCCCTTTGCATTATCAATGTGCATAAATTAGCTAATGTTTCTTCATAAATAAAGTTAGAATTAAGAAAAGACTTGTAACATCTTCAATCTTTGATGGATTTTGATGGGAGTTGCAGCTATTTTCATGATTTCTCAGGCCTGTTAGAGTGATTAGGACAATGTGGTTCATAGGTGTCGTAGACTTTTAATGTTGCATTTCTGCATTGACTTTGCCACAATCTGACAGATTTATCCCAGTAGCTAAAGGAAAGATCAAAAAAAAAAAAATCTAGAAAGGCAATAACATCGACACCCATATTGGACCAGGAAAGATGAATAGTTTGGGAATGAAAATATTAAAACTGTGGGGGAACAATTTTTCTGAATTGGTTTTTCAATTTCAGAATTAATTGGTAAAGAGATTTCTCACTTTTTAAAGGCATTGAAGACACGCCCCAAACCGCGTGCCACGCTCTGAAAAAGTTAACTTTCCGTTACTTGCAAGTGAAGTTTCCTGCTTGTCGCTACAAAATGCAGAGAGTAATGAAACATGATACCTTGTTATCTTTAGCTGGACCTGAGATGTCCATCGCTGTATTGTTTTTACACTGTGCTGTGGGTATTGACTGCAGCTGTATGTACTGACTGTACACTAGTGTCTAATTACCGAAGGTAGCAAGCTGTGTGCGTATTTTCTGGGATCCATGGTGGTGTCTATAACACTTCTGTTACACCTCATTCGAAACTAGGTCAGATTACTGGCAATAGACGTTTCTTTTTGCGCGAGTCTTCCACCCTTTAAGTAAGGTCAAATGGTTGACACTATACAAGTATTTAAACTGAGCTGTATCCAAATTGTGTAAATGATAGTACATGAATCGGTGGTCAGGGTGTCTTTTACAAGAAAATGTAGATTTATACCCCACAATTTTTCATTTCGTTCTACTTTCTCATTCTTAAAATTTATCTTTGTATTTTTGGAAAAAATTAATTATAAAGTAAACATGACTCTGAAATGAATTAATTTTGCAAACTTCTTCTTCTTAACTCATTGAAAAGTTTCCTAAAAAATATTGACGTTACAAATGAGTAAATTTCCAAATATCTGGAAAATACTAGCTAGAGAAATTTGCATCTTTGCATCTGACAAAATAATACTGAATTAAGTAATGCCTATGTGACAAATTATATTCTTTAAAAGGTTGTTTGGTTGAAAACCCTAGTTCTGTAGTACTGTAGGACTCAAAGATAACCCCTAAAAATTGATCAAATGAATGGAAAACATGAGTGGTTTTGGTGTACCCAAAAAACTGTTTTACTGCTACGGAACTGAACAGTCACTTTAAGATGTAATCCCAGGTATGTAAATCAAGATTTGACCGGCAGCAGTGTGCACAAAGGCAATCATTAGGCACTACTAGATTCCATGCCAACTATTTTTAGTAAATTCCATTTCGACCCCATAAACTGGGCTTGTTGAACCAATCTGGATGATTAGGGTAATATAGTAATGGGAAGGACAGAGCTATATAATGACCATTTGGACAGGTGTGTAATTCTCTCAGGGGGGGGTATCTACCCTCTAGGTCAGTTACCTTAGCTACTTGACCCAGAATATCAGCGCATAAAGGGCGGGCATAATTATTTCAAAAATATATATTGACTTTTGCGGTGTTAGCAATTTAAAAAATTTTGTGTTTACTTAGAACATAATAAGTGGATAGTACTTGAACCACACTACAGTACATAACAATATTTCCCATTATTTTTTAAGATTAGAAGTACTGGTAACAAGTAAGTTGATATTACTTGAACCACACTACATAACATCCTTGACAGATACGACATACATGTGTATATCCTAAGAAATTATTTATTGAATAAAGCAAGACTAGAATAAAGAAAAAAAGAAATCAAAAAAGAAAGAAAGAAAGAATTAAAATAAAGGAAACCATTGTGATAGAAAATGATAATAAATGTAAAATAAGAATGATTAGTTGTGGTAGCAGCCAGACAGACAAAACAATCAAAATAAGAATTTGTTATTTCTTATCTTGTGTTCCCTGGGTCCCCTACTTTGGCTTAGGGACCAGGGCTATACCCCCCACCCCAACATCATTTTCACCTCAACTTTGTCAGCCCTGCTCATAGCATAGCTTTCAGCCATGAGAATCCATTAAGTCAAAACCTGTAATATCTCTAAACGCTATTTACTCGGATAATTTATTTTGTGAGCTTTCTATGATGAGATGAGAAGTAAAATTTGGGCAGGAATTTAAAAAAAATTTGATTCACAAAGATTCACAGTATCAAGCAGATTAACAACGAAAAACACAAAGGGAAATAAAAGAATATAAAAGTAAGAATGAGAAATAACTGGTTAGAACATGATTAGAAACATTCATTTCAGGAATATAAGTCCTTAGAAAGCCAACTGATTTTCTCCAGTGCTTAGTGTGTCGCGATCCCTATACAATGATTTTCTTAGTCACTAATCACAGTACTCCATTGCTCAGTTGGTTGAGCACCAGACTTGTGCTACTGAGGTTATTAATTCAAGTCCCATTATAGCCAATTATTTTTTCATTGCTCTTTCAAAATTTACAGCCATGATAAAATATTTCATTATCAAGCAGATTCTGTTCCGTTGTTAATCCCAGTCCAAACTATACACTGATTTTTTTGTTTAAGGTACTAAATTTTGCTGATAATGGACAGAAACGTTCTTTTCTTCAAGTATTTTCTTAAAGATTTCCTCTTAAAAAGATGTTACAACATTTTTGACCTAGAGTGTTGACATAAAAACACAAAGTGTTTTATACCGTGCCTGCTCAGGATGTGAGATAAATGATGAACTTACAACGATGACGACTACCGCGGACGATTGCAACATGGTGATTCTCCCCGGTTCAAAGACTTTTTGACGGACAGAGAAGGATTGGTCCAGGTGACAATTTAATCAGATCCACTGACCTGTTTTTATATCTCTATAATGATCCAATACTTTATACTTGACAAACAATCTTAAATCCATAACATCCACTCTCTCCCTCTCAGTGCAACGACCACCACAAATGTGAACTTGATTTCTGCAAAACAAGAAAAAAAGGAAAAACAAGGAACCGTTCCTTCCGCTCGCTGCTCGTATATACACTCTTGAACTTTCATGTCGGAGTCCGAGGAGACTTGCCATAGTGTTTGTAGGAAAGTATCTAATGTACTTCAATTCACATAATCCAGGATTGCATTTCAGAATGGATGGTAAAAAAAGAATGTCTAATGACTGGTAACTGCTTATAGTATAAATTGTTTGACAAACTTGACAATTTGGATTCAGTAAAACACTGCCGTAATCACAGAATGTTATGATATACAAATATACGTTGCAGTCGGCAAAAACTTGAATTTTCTCTACATGCCAAATAATTTTTCATATTTATTTTGATAAATCTGTAATAACAAGCAGTATCTTTTCCCTAATTCTAAAGGAAATACGGCGTTGGCAGTAAACATCATCAGGCTGGTAATCTCAATTCATTTCTCTAGAAGGGATTGATCTATTAAGATCCTCCCAATTTCTCCAGTGTTGACTCTTTTGAGGAATGATGAAAACTTGCTTGTTCTTTACTGATATTTATCATGATCAGAGTTTTTCTTTTCAAATTTGTCTAGTTTTTTTTTTCGAGAATGATTTTGTAGATCTTTCATACTTTTATTCTCTTTTTATATCCTCATTCTATAGAGCTGTTAGAGACTGATAACATTTTATGAAATATACAAACACCAAAACTGATGATGGCATTATTATATAACTTAGAAGAAAAAAGAGAACTTTAAGCAAAGAGAAAAAGAAATTAAATACTTAAAAACATTTGTACAATATTTTGCAAAACTTTAAACTGATGTCAGGCAGAATTCTTTTTTTCATCCCAAGGATGGACAGACTATACTGTTTTGTCTCTCTCCCAACCCCCCACCCCCCTCCTCCATTGACGGTCGATATACTTGTTCACTTATTTAAAAAAATTATTACAGAATTATCAAAGAAAGTATTACTGAAGGTAATGATACACACCAACAAAAGAAACAGCCAAAAAATGATGTTAATGCAAATGTGAAAATTTTCACATGAGATGAATGCCAACTGTTACCAGTAATGGACAGATTCTCAGGTTTGTTGAATTGAGACAGACCCTTACAAAATTGCTGTATAGATATTCTGTATTTTTTGTGATTATGAAAGGGAGTGGATTCTAGCAAGCTTGTCCATTGCTTGTACTGTAAGACTACTCTGATACATGTATACCTGTTCAATATCTATAGTTGTAGAGAAATAGCTAAGACTGCAGATTATCTGACTCCTATAGGCCTGTGTAATATGGATCCTTAAAAATTTCCAATTGATTTACCCATGTCAGATTTTAGAAAGCTTCGTCACTTGGAAGTTGGCTGAATACACAGAGGTTAAACTTGCAATCAATTAAATAGTTGGCCGTGGCTATTCTTACGACTAGTCGTAACAATTATTTATAAACTATTCTTATGACAAAAGGCGAATTCAAGCGCAGTAAAGTAAATAAAGCAACTGCGCATGTAGTAGGGGTAACCCTAACCCTAACTTTAACCCTAAACCCCAATCCTAACACTAACCCTAACCCGAAATTATTGTTAATCCTGGTCGTAAAAAATAGTTCTCCTGTCATAAAAATAGCAACTGTGCATGCGTAGTCGGAAATTATTCTTACGAACAGTCGTAAGAATAGCCACTTTGTAAATAGTTGGGCTTAGTCAAGATATTTTATTACAAACTTGCCAAAAGTTAGTTTTTATCAGTAGATAATTCAGAGAGAATTCACACTTTCAAGTACTGCACTCACCAAAGAAATCAAAGAATTTTAGTTTGGGATATCATTTGTAGGCCCAGCTGATGAAAAAGCTACCTTAGGCTAATGAAGCCTACATTGATGTATCTTTGGCCTGGCTAGCATTATGCTAAGCCTATTGTGATATTTGTAACATATTAGAACCAGACGATAGGCTTATCTCTTATTTTAACCCTGTCAGGCCTAACTGTTACTAGTTCTGTGCTTGTGCCACTGTCAGTCTGTTTAAGTATTAGAAGTAATAATTAATACTTAATAGTGTCACAGCTATAGGCTACTTACACAAAGACCAAGCCCTAACTGTAGGCCTAGGCCCTATTGTATCTGGCTATGGACAATGTTTAAATGTAACTTGTAAGGCTTTACTTCAGATCTGTGGAATGCTTACGATATGCATAATGCCTAGAGGCTAGGCCGAGTAAAATATTCTATGGCTTAACGAGACTTTGCCAATTGTTTTGTAGGACGGACAACGAAAAAGCAAAGCTTACTGGTGCACATTTTCTGTATTACCA
Organism: Apostichopus japonicus; assembly: GCF_037975245.1. Lineage (NCBI taxonomy): Eukaryota > Metazoa > Echinodermata > Holothuroidea > Aspidochirotida > Stichopodidae > Apostichopus > Apostichopus japonicus. The sequence continues at coordinate 15,375,928 of NC_092563.1, read as the reverse complement.
CCGTTTGGACTATGTTCGCTAGTGTCACATGAAACATAATAACATCCATTAGTCAGTGGAAGGAAGTTGATATACTAGAAATAGCCTTAAAACACGACCAAAGTCTCCACACCTAGTAATAGTATCTCACTTGTCGGCAGAATCTCGCGTGAAACTTTGACAGAGGTGATGGCGCTCTATCAGATTGCCAGTATAGATATTTAGACGTTGCGAAGCAACCGATTAGCACCATCGTGATCCCAAGTATCACACCTCCCTGTGTGGTGTTCGCAATCTCAACCAAGTGGTTCATGGACAAGGAGGACATGAAAGGAAAAAGCACCCAAATTACACCACGATTAACATTTGCTTGAAATATCACATTGGCTTAAAGTTATGGTGTACATGCCGGGGCAAGTTTTTATTTAGGGGTATACTTTAGGGAGGAATAGGTTTGTTGAAGTTATGGACTTCCGGCTTGTGGTATGGGGTCTTGGGGAATGGGCCATTAGGAACATTTGAATTTAATACATTTTAGTTAAAATAATACATACTTATTATTTAACAAACATGTCATAATATTGATCCGTCGAGGGGGAGTGGTGTGAGTGTGTGTGTGTTGGGGGGGGGGGGGGGAGGGGACGCGTATACTGTGCTACATACGGATTGATATAGTGGACATGCATAGATAGTAATGCTAGATGCTAGTACTAACTACTATTAACTACAATACAGTTCACGGAGGTTTTTTCTCCCTAAACGATACAAAAGTAGAGATCATACAGTTAAATGAGACCAAAATGATAAAATCAAAAGTAGAATTACAAAGTTAATATTTAAAAAAGAAACATAACCTGTCTGGTTTGGGAATTAATGAGCAACGTACCTACCTTCTGCCTCAACATAATTATGTAGCCTACCCGTAATCTTCCACGTAACATTATCTTGAAAAGTAGAGTGCAGGTCCCCCTATCATCACCCCCCCCCCCCCATACAACCACTCAAACACACTCCTTTATTCCTTCTTTACACAATATTTGCTTCCCTTAATAGGTACTACAATGATCAACTTTGTCTTTAGTTCAGCAATAGGCTTTGAGCACTGAATGCAAAAAAAAAACTACATGTGACACTGTACGTTCAATGAAACCGACATATGTCAATTTAAGTCGACATTATGTCGATTTTCATGACTTATGGCACATTAGAGCGCACCATGCATATATTTTCATGGATGTTAGATCACGTGGAATTCGGATCCAATTTTGAGACCGACAAGGTGAGGATAATGATGACGACAGATTTATTGATTTTTGCTTCGTGAAAATCCGTAAGTGCACAGAGCAGTTTGATAAAAATTCGTTAAAATGATCGGATAGATTTACTATCCTTATAACGGAAATGTCCCGCTCCTCCTCAACCCCCCCCCCTCCCCTCCATCAGACGTCAGACACACTTCTTTATTCCTGCTTTACACAATATATGCTTGGTACTACAATTACCAACTTTGTCTCTAGTTCAGCAATAGGGTTTTGAGCACTGAACTTTGAGAATATGTAAAAGCCCCTGCCCATCCCCCTCCTTCACTGCCATCACTTTTCAACCAAACCATCATCCTGTTTTATAAACATCTTTGTAACGTAACAAACGCATGTCCCAAAATTTTGTCCAATTCCGTTTACTAATTTGGGGATATCCGTCAACCAAACAAACAAACGCACAGGTCCCTTACATAAAACAGATAGTCGCTAAATACGTATATTAGTATGGACATATTTAGCATCCGTACAGACATCGTTTTTTCTTCTCTTATTTAATTTTCATGGCAATGTTTCTTCCTGTTTTATCTTAGGTTTTCAATACTAATGTATTAATGTGATCATTTAATGGCTATTTAGTGGTGTTCCATTTATAAATGCAATAGTATTTAACATAAATCGGGCGTTTTATTTCCCGTATATTTTCACGTTAGGCTCTCTAGTTCACAGTGAATGATCGAAGATAACATTAGGTTCAAATATTGGCAAACAGAACCCCACAAGTCCATCTCACACGTATACACAAACGAACAAGTTTCTACGGTGTCCTATATATGCCATAATAGTTAATGATAGTTCACCTTGTCATTTGTTATCCTTGTTCATGTATTATTAACTATACGTTTTACGTTTTCCTTTAATGTCTTCTTGTTAAGTCGTTCGTGCTGTGCTTGTTCTTGTTCTTTTGGTTTGTTTCATTGTTTATATATTGGTGTCTTTTACGAGGAACGCGGCAACTGCAGATTGCGAACTCAAAACATCCATTGGCATTTACGTGATCAAAATGTGAAATGTATCATGTCTATTTTCCTTTAATTAAATCAGGCTAACTAATTTAAAATATTAAAATTAATTGCTTGCATAGTTGTTTTGTCTACCTTGTCATCAATTAGGCTGTTAGGAACGTGAAAACAATACGATCAAGTATTATTTTTACAGCGCAAAATAAGAAATTTCATAAAATTGAAGCTTTCCATTTCATCAACGAGGCCTGAATCGGGGAAAAAGAAATAAATTTTTACCATCCTTACCGTAACCTTGTAGGTTTATACATCAAGTATTTACATACTTTATATTCATATAGAGAAGAATCGGTTTGAAGAAAATGTCATTATTATAATTATTACGTAACAAAAAAGAAGCCCCGCTTTGTCATTTTAAATAATTTATATGTCTACATACTGCAGGTTTCAACTACTTTCGTTCAGTTTTGGGTCTGAATAATAATACGAACATATACTGATAAATTAGGCTTCATTTGCTGAAAGCAAGCGGCCAGTTTCTTTATTGTAATTTAGTGTACTATATATGGGCATCCTGCGTTGTGGAGCAAATTCATTTAACATTGAAGCACTAACTATTCAGCAAAAATTATATCATAAGGCGTCAGATGTATCGAGCCCCTTTCTGCATATATAATACCAAACGCAGGCGCGTATCCAGGATTTTCTAACCCGGGGGCGCGAATTACTATCTAAGCGGAGCGCCACCATCGGTTGGCGCGGAGCGTACAAGAAAATTTCTGGTTTTGATACCCCCCAGATCACCGGAAATAGCACTTCTCGGGCTTGAAAATGACCAACCAGATGTACACTTTTGCCTGAGAACCAAGTATTTCCCAAAAGTTTTTTCCATCCATAACCGTTTTGAAGATTGTCACCAGTCACACATTATGTTCGACCTCATTGCATGTCCTATGGATGATTGCTTTTGTAGGTGATTCTACGTCACGGCCCACAATATCCGAAAGCCCCACTTTTGAAGGTTTTAAGCCCATTATTTGTTGAGAATTTGAAAATTCACATTTCTCGTGAATAAAAATCACTTGAAAACATACCCATAATGTTGCACAAAATTCAATCTAAGGACAACCAATATAGAAAAACTCCTTGAACCCCTAATATACAGGTCAAAATTGCATGAGTAGAGGAAAGTATGATGAAGAATTAATGTTGGTGAGGAAATTTTCGAAAATTCCGACACAGTTAATTTATTGGTGTAGAAATATTGCAACCTCTTTTAATGGCTATTATGAAACTTGGTTGAAGGAAATGAAAAATAGCAGATATTTCCGATATCAGGTATATCGAAACCGAGCACTACACACATAGGCGTAGGTCCCGTAGGAGGCGGGCTGCAGCCCCCCCCCCCCCCCCCCCGCAACCAAATTTTTCCCATTTTTCGGGCACCTACTGCATGAAAGAAACATAAATAGCAACGAATAGCTTAAAAATGATATCCTTGGTAATTAAAATAAAGTTGTAAGCTTGGCCGACATTACTACTGTAAAAGAGAGTTTTGATATAGATGGATCTGTATGCTTTTTCTCCATCTACATAAGACATTTGGTTGTTTACATTAGCATCCGTCGGTATACTGTGCAACTTTGACGGACCGTGCGGTACACGATGCCATGCAATGTAATGACCGATGCTTGCTTATATGATATTGGCATCGATATGTTGGACGCGCGCTTCTTGCGCGAAAAAATTGTGGCTTTTTTTCGGGCGAGTCGTTACAGCCCCAAATCCAATTGGGCTCCTACGCCTTTGAATACACACATAGACAGTTTTTTAGGCTGATCATCGTGGAACATGCATTTCAATGCTCACTGATATGATATTTATATCTGCTCTTTGCTTTACAAATTCGAACAAGAGTGTAGCGAGTAATTGCCAAGGGAGGGGCGAAGCCTATAGGCAAACTATCTAAGCGAAGCGCCACCATGAGTTGGCGCGAAGCGTACAAGAAAAATTTTGGCCGAAAATGCCTGCCAGATCGCTGGAAATGACACTTCCCAGGCCTTGTAAGTTGCATCTAAGCATTGTCTATTTTGAAATTACTAACGATATTATAAAGAAAATTTGCTCGGGGGGGGGGGGGGGGAGTGCGGTCGCCCCTTCCCGAAATGCGTCATGTTCCCCGACGATTCGGTCGAGTTCAAGACCAGCCACAGTTGGTTCCATATAGCACAATTGTACAATTGTTTAAGGCGTCCACACACACGCGTTATGATAGACCATATATTGTATTTATATAGATACATTAGTGAGAGAGGAAAAATGGAAACGTCAAAAATGGAGTTGTCGGTGTAAGGGGTAGGGTGAGGCGCACACCCCTCCGTAATCCTTGATCTGTCACTGGCTACCCTGTGTATATAATAGGGATCAGCGCTTTAACTATGACTGTTCCTCTTTCTCTTCCCGAGGTCTTGGCTATCTTCTACTCCCTCCTTTTCTCCCTTTTCTCTCTTTTTTTCTTTTTCTTTTCCCTTCCTTTCTCTCCTCCTTTTCTTTTTTCCCCCTCCTTTTCCCTTTTTTCTTCTCTTTTTTTTCTCCTCTTTTCCTTACCCGGGGGGCGCGCGCCCCAACGCCCCCCCCTGGATACGCACCTGAAACGTATTGTGCATAGCGCCGAAGGCAATAGATTGATCCTGTTATGGTTCCTTATATGTAATTCTGTATACGGCAAAGCAGTTTCACGAAATAAATAACCAAGTCAACCGGATAGCCTACCCACGCATTTACGCGCAAGTTGGCTTCGTCATTAAAGGATATACGAACGCACTGCAAATAATTCACATTGTAAGAAATGTACGTGTGTTGACGCGCGGCGTACGCTTCTGGCTTCACGTTCTTGTGTATGAGAAGTTTAAAACAGTCACCGATCCAGCGCCTCCGCTGGAAAATAACAGCGTACGGTGTCATTTTTTGCGTGCGCTTCTCGCTAAGACGTTTAGACCCCTGATAGAATCACTCAGATATGTACCGTATGTTATAGCGCCTTCGGCGCGCGCTATTCAAATTACATGGAATCACTATAGTTTAGTAATATCACTTTAAAAGTGCGTGTTTATGTATTCTCGTTCGAAAAGGACTCTCACACACATTGGATGAGCTGAATATTTACATACAAGTTCTTATCTTATTGCCACATATGTGACATACAATTCTGTTTACATGTAAACATCAAGTTACGGTCCTCGTCGGATATCAAATCAGGTTTTATTTTGTAAAATTGTTAGATTGGACATTTCTCGGTGCGCCAATGGACCAGTATTACGTAATAATTAAATGCAGTTAACCCTTCACTGGAGTGACCCATTGTTACACCATAATGGAAGCTAACCATGGACCATGTTTACATCTAGTGATGTCAACATTACTTTACATTGCGAACAAAGCGATTTGTTTATCGAGAATCTACTCTCATCTTTTTACGAGATTTCTTCATCTTCTTTGGTAAAATTGGTAAGTTGAGCTCACTCTTTCTCCGCAATTTTCATTTCATCTTTGATTGCATTCAATTACCTTACTTCATATCGTTATGGAAGATGTAAAGTGAAACGGGAAAATTGACCTCCAATATATAATGCAGGCAATAACAATCTAAGCGTTATCATCATCATAAGTTCTTAACCTATTTTCAGCTTTCGTCTGTTGAAACTAGAATAAATCACTTGTTTGTATTAACACCAGAACATAACCATATTGCTCAGGTAATGTCTGTATGTCGTTTTATTGTTTTCAGTTCATCATGGGAAGAAAACTTTACAGAAGAAGACAAGTGAAGATCAAGCAGAACCGCCAAAGAGGAAGGTACGTATTAACTCTGTATATTATATATTAGTGAGTATTATCACGATCGTGGATAATGAAGTAACCATGACAACTCTTGAGAGAGTCAGGAGAGGAGGGAGACTATATTGTAGCTACTTAGCGGTGGTACGTAGGCCCATGTTACACTGAATCTAAATTAACTATCAAATACCAACGTACTCAGCCTGTCTCTCCACGCACAGTTGAGAAAGTCTCCGCATCAGAACTATGGATTCCATAAACACGGATACGGAAGCGGCAAAAACGCTCTCATTGCATTCAACGGATGCGATTCCATCTGCACGGATGCGTTTTCGAATGCAGATACTCATGCGATTACTTTGATTGCTTCATGTAGCGATTGGAACGGCCATTCGGATGCTAGCCGCATATACGATGAACAGATGATATGACGTCATCATGCCAGCACGCAATACTATTTCGACCCCACGACCACTGTGGCTTGCCAAACAAAGAAAAATGCCGAGAGGAAAACACGATTTGAGTTTCTTAGAGAATGAACAGCTCATCGAACTGATTAGGAAGCATCCGTGTCTCTACGATGCTAGACTTCCTGAGCACAGGGATGCCCGGCTATGTTATAACGTTTGGCAGAGCATTGTCAACGTGATGAACAGAGAAGAAATTCACGGTGAGTAGGTCTGAGGCCTAACCTAACGTAATCCATGGTAATGATGCCTAGGCTAGGTCTAACGTTAGAAGCATAGGCCAACTTCGTGCTGCTCACACTCATAGTCGTACCTTCGGTTTAGGGCCTATTCAATATCATTATTGACCAAGCTTTGTCGTTAACACTGAATTGTGTATGATGGCAAACATAAGACCATTTTTATAAGAAGGGACGGTTTTATAGATCGGCAGTTAGACATGGTATGTACTGGTACTAGACTAGGCTTACGTGTAGAAGTACTAGGCCAAGCATCACCGATTGAGAAACTTTGACTATGATGATTATAAATATGACTATGAACTCACCTTTAGCTTGTTAGACGTAGGGGCCTAGGCCTGGTCTATGTTGCATGGGGAGGACTAAATATAGGCCAAAATAATGATGAACTCAGAAATCGAATTAGGGCCTAAGTAATTTCTGTGATAATGGAAATGAAAAAAATTGAACAATAACTGCAACAACGCCAAATAGGCCTAGGCCTATGTTTTGAGTCCTTTTTTCCAAAATTTTGTACAACATAACGATTCCTTGTGACCGAAGGAGCTAATTATTTAATCAATGCAGTTCACATTACTGTTAAAAACGCCTATGGTGCCTAATTTCATGCATGGTACTTTGCTTTCTCCAAAAACCCACAACAATTAAAAATTATATTGCATGATCTTTATTTTCTGTGCTGGTTTAGCCGACCTTAGAACAAAGCTTAGGCCCAGGTCCCACATGCTTAGTGGCATAAAAAAAAAAAAACATTTTGGAGTTCTAAAACATAGTTACATTAGGAGTTAAATGTATTGTTATGGGGCAATTCCGTAAAGTCGGACGCACATTTCGGACAGTTTGTTGATCCATATCTCAATGGCTATATATAGGAGATAACTTTTCATTTGGGTTTTATGGAACATCTACCTTGTACTATTCTTGTATGGAGTTTCATTCCTTGTCCATCTAAATAAACTACAAAAATACTCAAAAAACCTCCCTGTGACGGACGTACCCAGAGAAAGTGACTTTTTCAGATCGTAATTTTCTTTTGAAAATTTCTGTGAATTGGGATGGGATGCAATTAAAAACTATTATACATGTTATGAAGAAGACTCTTAACTACACATATCAGTAAACAAGCAGTTGAAACCTATACCACTTCCCTGCAATATATTCAAAAATTCCTCTGTGACGGACGTACAATTTTTTGTGACGGACGTACACGTGTGAAATTATATAGTAAATGTACGTCCGTCACAAACAAAAGTGCTACTTGGTATCCCTAAAATTTTAATTTGTGACAGAGCTTTACCCAGAGTTTCCATTGTTGACAGATGTACACAATAATGCAGCTCATTTACTTGTGGCTAATGGAACAACTTAGGTAAAAGTAATAGTGAAAAGAAGGTTTACCTGTACCCTCTCACAAAATTTCTATTCTATTGGAAATTTATATTTCACTTTAAGTTTTATGCAAATCATCAATGGTAAGCTCATTTAAAATTTTGTGTGCATCATTTCAAACAATACAGATGTTAGACCCCTAGGGAGTTGAAGTTCTTTAGTGGGTCAGAATGATGGGTCTTTATTAATGGTATGAGCACCAAACCATTTTTCTTTCACTTTTCTTCACACCCTGTTTATTTACTTGACAATTTTTTTTTTTATTAGAATACATACATGCTGCAAGCATCTGTATGGATGACATAACAGCACATTTCAGCAAACAAGAAATTCAGAACTTCAGATGTGTGATACATTGTGTTGTATTGCTTCAGGAGTTCTTAGGCTGTGTTCACATTGGATCCCCTGTTCTTAGTCCTGTGTTGACAATTTAACTGCAAATATGTTTCCAAAATCTCCTATTTTAGTGTTCACACTTGAACTCATGCTCCAGCTCTGATTTCCCACTCTGAGTCAATGAAGAGGAAGTTACAATATTTGTATGGTGACTCTCACAAAAGTGCAAATGCACAAAGTGTATGGCAAATTTCTAATAAAGATGAGTGTCACTAACTTCTGCATGCAGTGTATATTGATTCAATATTGAGGTGAAAGTGGGAGAAAGAAGTCAGTGTTATAACACTGTTATAACAAGTGAAGTCAGTGTTATAACCAGGGTGTGCATACTACAAATAGCTATTCAGCAGTACTGCTGAATAGCTATGAGAGCATTAACTGGCAATAGTTCTTAAATATCTCATGTCAAGATACAGAGATACAGCGGCACACCCTTGGTTAGTATAGCAACTATGAAACATGTATAAAGGTAATACACACAAACACTGTGAAGTTAAGGAAGAACCATCTGGTAACTCTGTCCACCAACATAAAACTATGAGCACATGTGGTTCAAAATTAACTTTTCTTCCACATAATGATACCTGAAACCCAACACAAAAGGTAATGAACCTAAAGCAAATGTAGAACAAATTACATCAAAACAATAACATGCATACTACAGCGGTAACAAAATACTAACAATTGCAATAACAGTTTTTGATGACTCTCAGACAATCTTCCTTCTAAAACTGATTTATTATTTACTAAAAATAGTTGAACACAGTGTAAAATATACAGTGTGTTGGATATTGAAAGGAAACCTTATGGTCAGAGGGAAGAATAAATGGCAGAACTATATACAAGAAACAATGTTGTACACAAACAAATAATTTGTAGCTAATAGTTCCATATATATGTCCATGGTTAGTTTGCCTAATAGTGAGTGGAACAGACATGGTGTTATGTAGTTTGTTTGCCTTGATCTCCGGTCACTTTGGTCCCTGAGTCTTCACACTCTGGAACCGATACCCCCCAGAACAGGGGACCAACATGTTGCGGTCTGACCCTGAGAAGGATAGTATTTACATTAGGATGTTGATCTCGAGCAGGGGATATGATTCGGTCAGATCCCCTCTGTGTGTTTTCTAATGTGAACAAGGCTTTCAGATGAAAGTGTTATATCAATGTAGACAATAGCATACTGAACATGTGGTTCAATACCATGCCATTTCTTTGATATTTTGCCAAGTGCTAATTCCAATAACACATATATGCTAGTTGACACTGAAGTATGCAATGTTTGCATACCACTACATTTATGCTAATGAAGCATCCACAAAACTACCTAATATCTGTGTTAATGACTAAATGGGTTTGATTATTAAATTCAGAGGTACTGTAGTGATAAACATGTTAAAATACATTGTTTATCTAAACAAAAATAATGTGACGGTCGTACACGTGACGGACGTACGTGACGGACGTACGAAAATACGTACGTCTGTCACAGCATTTTCTGAAAAAATAAAATCCTAGGGATTAAAGGCACATTATGTAGTTATTGAGTGTTCAAAATGTGCATTGAATTGTAGATGTCTTGAAATCTGGGTACCTCCTTCTGTATGAAATTTTAAAAATGTGATTTTTCTGTGACGGACGTACACATGACAATTTACATTTGTACAAAAAGTTATTCTCAGAAAACTGAAAATCCCTGCAACTTTATCTGTTTGTCAACTGAATCTATATATTATATCACTTCAGCAAATCCAAGAATATTTATTCCTCTGAAGATACACAGGCAAAAATAGGCATTTTGTTTTTGGGTAATTTTTGTGAAGCAAATTTGAGATTTTTTTGGTTGACTAATACACACCTTAATCTGCCTGAAAACAATGTGTTCTGTGAAAATTAGCTAAATATTATGAAACTTCAGAGTTTTAGCTTTAATCTGATACCCTATATGTAATGATTCAACGTTTTTAAAGTTTTGGTGAAAAGGTTTACTAGTTTACGGAACTGCCCTATGGTATATGCCTTCCTCCCTTGGTGCAAACAAGACAAACATTGGGGTGCATGAACTTAGGCGACACACGAAAATAGGGACATGCTGTATATAAAGTAAGGGCATATGTAGTAAGGACTGGTCATTGTCCAAGTACAGTTGCTTCATAGTCATCAGATATTTGTGTAGTGTATAAGTTACATATTTTAGGGATTGAAAAAGCAAATGTGGAAAATTACAGTCCTTGTTTAATCATTTTCTTTATCAATAAGCATAATGATACACTGGAGAGTGGAGAAACTTTGATGCAACTTCCAATGAGCTTATTTAGGATATTTCCTTCATCATTTCAGCATCGGAGTGGAAGAAAGGGTGGCGAAACCAACGGGACACTTACATGAAGAAACGCAGAGAAGTAGAACAAAGAAAAGTGGACAGGCTCCCGAAAAGGCACAGAAATGGAAATATTTCGAGATGATGTCTTTTCTTGACCAGTTTATTGAAGAAAATAAGTAATAATTTAAAAACAGTCAAATTCTGAGATAATTAAACAATCCTCATCAAAAGTCCGTATCCTGGCTATGTATTAATTGGCAATGATCTATTTGACATGCTGACAAAATTACATGTTGTGCTTGCTTGCTGAAGGAAAAATAAATTTGGCTTTAAAATGTCGGTAATTACTGCAGTTTAATTCAATGGGGGATATGATCAGATTTTTACAGGGTTCAGTTTGTGTTAACCAGAACAACCACCACCTGTTATTGAAAAGTACTTGTACAAATGAAGCAATATGTTATACAACACAAATGCAACATCTTTATCTCTTTCTACTACAGTACTGAGAGCAACATTCCATCTGGGGGTGAGATATCTCTTGATGGTGAAGTGTATGGTGGTTCGACTTCAATTGGAAGGTAAGCATATTCTGTTGGGGCATGTTTTCAGTTTGACACTTCATGCCATGAAAATACCTCGAGTCACATGGGATTCTTGCCATTTAACTGGAGCTTCTTTGTTGAAATACTCCTTAAATAAATTCCCTGCATTGGATGGCCTCTACCCCAGCTCTGTTTCCAATCCGAGGAATGTTTCTTAGGCCTTCTACTGCCATTCTTTCACATCCTTGGTTCAGTTCAGTAATTTGGGCTGGGGTTGTATCTCTTTTTATGAAGATTGTGAAGAACACATGTTGCCTTGACAATGTCGTTCACCCATTCTGCTCGAACTGCAATTTTTGTGTGGAAAACTCTCCACCGAGCAGCCAGTATACCGAAACAGTTCTCAACAATCCTTCGTACTGTTGAAAATCTCATATAAAAAATTTGCTGATCGTGCGGACAACCCCTCCCAGGGTATGGACGGAAGATATGATTTTGCGGTGGAAACTCCTCATCACCGACAAACACATATGGGACTTTTCCAAAGTGTTCCGCTTCTGGTAGGGTTGAATCATCTGGTAGCTGTATAAACTATTGGCTGCAATAGCTTTTCCCAAGTTTGAATTGGCAAAGACACCACCATCAGCAATATCAATGCCAATGAATTGTAAGTTCGCCTCAACTAATGCCATGAGGACTGTAGAGAATGTGTTCTTAAAATTGAAATAAAGTCATCCGGAATTAGGTGGCACCTTCATAACAATATGTTTGCATCTACTGCCCCCAAGCCATGTGGGAATTGCCACTTCGTCAAAAATTAGCTGCAATCAATTTCCATTTGCTACTGGTGTTTGGAACTGGTATGAAAACGGTTGACAACCGATTCCATATCATCTTACAAACTTCACCAACAATACTACCAAGTGTGGTGTATCCTACACGATAGTCAAATGCGATGGAACGAAAAGATTCCCCAGTGGCCAAAAATCTGAAAAAAGGGTAAATATTGAGGAGAGTTGTCAGTCCAAGAATTTTTTTCAAGGAACATTGAGATTGGAAACAAAGTCTGGAATATTGAATTGAGAAGGAACTATTGCTTTGATTTTTTACGGCTCTTTTCACAGTACAAGTGAAGCAGTGTCGCCTGCCCCGTCACCATCGCCAGAAGAGCCAACCGTCGACTCAAAACCATCAACAAGCACATGTGATGGTGATGAAACACCCGTTAAATGAAAAAAACCAACAGAAGGAACAAAGAGAGACAAGAAAAAGATAGTGGGTTAGAAAATGCGCTGAAGGCCTCATTCAACAACATAAGCGACACTAGGAGGGTATGGAGAAGGAATGAAGGAGACACCAGTAAAAGATGGTGATGAGTTGTCTTTTCAGAGTTGTGCAGAGAGAATGAAGAGGTTGAAACCCCAATTCAGATCGTGCTTAAAATTGCAGATTTCTCAACTTTTTTTAATGCAGAAAATTCGGATCTCATTCATCACCTCGGCCTGTCTTTCATCGGTAAATTTTAAATATTTTTCTAAATCATTCGTGTTTAATGTCAAACAGGAATCAATCAACTTGATTTTGAATTTGACTCCGATGGAAATATATCCTGAGTTGGTTCCCATGATCCAATGCTGTCAACGTCATCCCAGAGGTTCTCAGCAACAGAATGTTGTCCGATTTGATGTCGCAATGCATCCAATATCTGGCGTGCATGTCCCTCTGAGCCAGACAGATATCCATCGCCACCTGTAAAGAATTATCTTTGGTGATAAGACGCTTTTCAGTGACATCATAGAGTAACGTTGCAGTGTACGATTGACCGTTTGTGACGAACTCTTGCACGATAGCGGTAAAGGTCCATCATCTTGGGGCAAAGTGGCGCCGAGAAATGTTGGAATGCACTCCAAGCCTTGTAATGCTGTCAAAACTCTAACTTCACGTCATCACGTGCAAAGTTCTGAAAAGAGAAGTAGAAGAAGAAGAAAAAAAGTAACTTAATGGTGTAAAAGCAAGTTCTACCGTAAAGTCATGAACTCGTGGAAGGCCATGCTCTCCCCTTTCTGTGAATAATTGTGATAATTTGTAGCAGTATACAGGTTATTTCGATAACTCTCTGAATGGTATAATATTGTGTTCATAGATGTTATGCTATTTATCGCCAAATGCGTTGAAGGAGCTTTTTGTGTATGTGTGTATAGTTAGACAGTAATTCGACCAAACTTACCGACTTTTACTGTACATGAAATTGATCAAACAATATCAAACTCCAAACTAGATTTATAACCAAATAATTGATTTTGCCACCTAGAAGCTTTTTCATGTAAGTATCGGTCGAAAAGTGGACAAAATTTGTGACACCTATTGTTCAGGTGTAATAGCCGAGAAAGATTATCTCAATCAATAATAGCTGCTTAAAATTCAGTTAATGTCATTATGTTATTTACCTGTCCAGCAGTTTTTTCATTAAGATGTTTGTACTGAGTCTTGACTGCACAAAGTACTTGAGTTGATTTGATTCTCATCAGTTGTACAGCTCCATTACCACCTCCTCCTAGAAAGATGGGCATACCCCACTCATCCTCAACCTCTTCCAGATCTCCTGGAGGGATGTAGGGAACATTAGAAAGTCCCATCCTCTCACAGACAGAGGAGACGCGAAGCTCATCACTGGATGTAGTGTCTTGTGAGCTGAGGAGTAAAAAGCAATTATCAGTGTAGCTCTTTGTAACATATTTGTGACAGACGTAGTATATTATACCGTACAATACATGCCGCAACATTACGTCATTGCGGAATTCACCAATAACTGGGTCGAAGCGGTCAAATGACAAAGAAATGTAACTGTAAAATCAAATTACTTCAAGTAACCGACCAGGCCAAACTTTCATAAAGACTTGAACATTGCCGCTTCCCCTACTGTACTCACGCCCTTCCCTCATCATGCTGCCCCCCCCCCCCTGAGGATCTCTCTTTTTGTGTTCATCATTGCAAGTACAGATGTATTTACAGGGAGTGATACATAAAATTGGCAAACATTATTTCCTCTCAGTACATTGTTCCAATAATGTTTCCCTATGTTTGATCAAAAGTGGTTACCATTCTGAGGAAGTTAATGACAGCCTTATACTTGTTTTAAAACGGAAAAAAAGAACAAACAAAACAATAATAATAATAACAATTACGTCATTTTCTAGTTGTAGGAGGAATACATGGGACTGACGAAGGATGGTTTGGCAGGTTGGGAAGAAAAGAGGGGATCGGCAATGTTTGAGAAAATGTGTTTATCAGTTATAATACATGCGGCGATTTATTAGAGAGATGTCAAGTACATGATAGCTTACCTTAGCTGGGATCCCGTGCAGGGATCGTCAATGGAGATAGTGACGTCACTTGGATGATCGGCGTGGATAATTTCACTATCACTGACAGAGCATGAACCTCCAGATGACGTGTATGAGTCAGTGGTAGATGCATTCTGGGATACATCAGTGGAGGTAACATCTTGCTCTGAAGACCTCAAACAAGCGAACCACCAGAAGATCTTGTGCAAAGTTGAACGTCTGTGAACATGCAGTAAGTTTAAAAAGAATTGCAGCAAATTTTTCCACGTTGAAAACGAAATGGTTACACAAGTTCTTTCAGTGGTTCGCAGTCAGTTTTCAGTTATTAGTTAATAGTGCGAATTAACTTTTTCAAAGTCCAATTTGACCAAGATTTACTCAAATATATTTCCTATAGATCATAAACATGTATGCCCACTTTTATAGAAAGCGTATGATATAATAATTATTATAGTCTTACATAGGTCAAAATAACAATTTCTCAACAAAAATATAACTTGAAGATTGTAATTTCCTTGTATGCATCACACAGTTCATACGATGTAGCACAGAGAGCAGGCCCTTAGCCAAAATTTTGATTTGGCGGACCGGTAGGTTTTTTTTTCTTGTTTTGGGGTAAGAGGGCTTAGATGCAAATTGGTGCTATAATTTCCATGATTTTAAATCGATTTGTGTATAGTACATACTTTCAGTTTAAGGTTGTTATATTAAATCCAAGCCACTGGTTGAAACTCCTAATTTTCTCGGTTTGTCGGGGTATATGTGTCACTGATGCCCCTGGCATTTAACTCGACGTATTTATAGTCCTATCATGTAGATAATGAGAGCTTTCCATCATTCTAGGTAGACTATGCGAATCCTTCTTCCTCCTCCTCTGCCCCTCTCAAGAGTTGTCATGCATGGTTACTTCATTATCCACGATCGATTTTGTGACAATAATCACTAAATATAATATACAGAGTTATCAGGTACCTTACTCGTTGGCGGTTCTGCTTGTTCTTCACTTGTCTTCTTCTGAAAAGTTTTCTTCCCATGATAAACTGAAAACGACAAACAGACGGTACCTGAGTAATATGGTTATGTTCTGGTGTTAATACAAACACGTACAGGTTGATTCTAGTTTTAATAGAAGAAAGCTGAAAATAGGTTAACAACATAGACTATGATGATAATAACGCTTAGATTGTTATTGCCATGTATTATATAAGATATATACAGCAACATTAATGGAGGTCAATTTTCCCCGTTTTAATTTTAAATCTACCATAACGATATTAAGAAAGGTAATTGAATGCATTCAAATAAGAAATGAAAATTGCGAAGAAAGAGTGAGCTCAACTAACCAAATTTACCCAAGAAGATGAAGGAATCTCGCAAAAGATGAGAGTAGTTTCTCGATAAACAAATCGCTTTGTTCGCAATTTAAGGTAATGTTGACATCACTAGGTGTAAACATGGTCCATGCATGGTTAGCTTCCATTGTGGTGTAACAGTGGGTTACTCCATGCAGTGTGGAGTTGCCTGCATTTAATTATTACGTAATACTGGTGTATTGGCGCACCGAGAAATGTCCAATCTAACAATTTTACAAAATAAAACATGATTTGATATCCGACGAGGACCGTAAATATTTTTACTTGTAAACAGAATTGTAAGCAAACGTTCTGTCACATAATGTGGCAGTGAGATAAGAACATGTATGTAAATATTCAGCGCATTTCAAGTGTGTGAGAGTCCTTTTCGATCGAGAATACATAAACAGGCACTTTTAAGTTGATAATATTAAATTATAGTGATTGTACAGAATTTGTAAGGCGCCGAACGCGCTGTAACATATATCTCAGTGATTCTATTCAGGGGTGCCAATGCCTTTGCGCGAAGCGCTCGCAAAAAAATGACAGGGTACGCTGTTATTTTCCAGACATTTATTTTCCAGCGAAGGCGCTGGATTGGTGACTTCTGTATTCTTCTCACATACAAAAACGTGAAGCCAGTAGCGCACACAGCGCGTCAACACACGTACATTTCTTACGAAGTGAATTCTCGCGCGGTGCGTTCGTATATGACGAAGGCAGCTTGCACGTAACTTCGTGGGTATTCGGTTGACTTGGCTTTTCCTTTCACGTATTTCAAGATGGCGACATTTTTTTTTTTGAATACAGCAGTACATATATGGAACCATAGCAGGATCAAACAAGAAGTCAGGTACGATTAAGATATGTATTTGGATTAATATTCAGTGTTTATATAACAAGATAAGCCTTCAGGGAAGGACTTATCATAAATTCGGAAAGTGTTATGTTGTGAATACACGCGATTACAGGTGCGCGCATGAACTGGCCTCACTTTCTTTCTCTGTAGTGTTAAGAAGTAAAGAAATCAGAATTTAGTGCCTTCGGCGCTATGTGCAATATCTATGGTATTATATATGTGCACAAAGGGATTCCAATGCATCTAACGCCTTCGGCCCTATAATATGTTTGCTGAGTTGTTAGTGCTTCAATGTTACATTAATTTGCACCACAACGCATAATGCTCATATACACTAAATTACAGTAAAGAAACTGACCGCCTGTTGGCAGCCAATGAAGTGTGCGTTAACATTATGTTCGTATTATTATTATTATTCAGAACTAAGACTGTAAAAAAGTAGTTAAACTCTGCGGTATGCAGGCCTAACATGTAGATACATGTAAATCCTTCAAAATGACAAAGCGGGGCTTCTTTTTTGGTGAGTAATAAAAAGCATAATAATATTTCCTTCAAATTCGATTCTTCTCTATATGAATATATAGTGTGTTAATACTTGATGTATAACCCTATACAAGTACAAGGTTACGGGAACGATGGAAATATTTAAATTTATATCTCTTTCCGACCAGAATGGAAAGCTTCAGTTTTATGAAATTTCTTTCTTAATTAGTGCTGTAAAAGTAATACATGATTTTATTGTTTTCACGTTCCTAACAACCTAATGGATGCCAAGGAAGACGAAACAACTATACAATGAGTTAATCTTATAGTTTAAATTAGAAATTTATTAAAGAAAAATAGACATGATACATCTGACATTTTGATTACATAAATGCCAATGGATGTTTTGAGTTCGCAATCTGCAGTTGCATGTTCCTCGTAAAAGACACCAATAATTAAACAAAACCAAAACCAAAGAACAAGCACAGCACGAAAGACTAACAAGAAACATTAAAGGAGAACGTAAAACGTATAGTTAATAATACATAAACAAGGATAACAAATGACAAGGTGGACTACCATTACTATTATGGCATATATAAGACACCGTAGAAACTTGTTCGTGTGTGTATACTTTTAAGAACGACTTGTTGGGTAATGTTTGACAATATTTGAACCTAATGTTATCTTCGTCCATTCATTGTGAACGAGAGAGCCTAACGTGAAAATGTACGGGGAAAAGAGTTCTTGATTTTTCCTAAATACGATTAATTTATAAATGGAACACAAGTGAATAGCCATTAAATGATCACATAAATACATTAGTATTGCAAACCTTAGATGAAACAGGAAGAAACAATGTCATGGAAATGAAATAAGAGAAGAAAAAACGATGTCTGTACGGATGTAAAATATGTCCATAATATTATACGTATTGAAAGACTATGTATTGTTTTCTGTAAAGGACGTTGGGGTTTGTTTGTTTGGTCGACGGATATCCCCAAATTAGTGAACGGAATTGGACAAAATTTGGGACATGCGTTAGTTACGTTGCAAAGATGTTTATAAAAACAAGATGATGGTTTTGTTGGAAAGTTATGGCAGAAAAGGAGGGGAAGGGAATGGGCAGGGGCTTTTACATATTCTCAAAGTTCAGTGCTCAAATCCCTATTGCTGATCTAGAGACAAAGTTGGTTACTGTAGTACCAAGCAAATATGGTGTAAAGCAGGCAAAAAGAAGTGTGTCTGACGTCTGATGGAGGCGAGGAGGGGGCGGGGGTGAGGAGGAGAGGGAAATCTGTCGTCATTATCACCATCATCACAATAACGGTCTTAAAATTGGATCCGAATTCCACGTGATCTTGCATCCATGAAAATATATGCATGGTGCGCTCTAATGTGCCATAAGTCATGAAATCGACATATGTCGACTTAAATTGACATATGTCGGTCTCTTGTGCTCCCATTGGACGTCCGAGTGTCACATTTATTTTTCTAGCATTCCGATTGGTAAAAATCAAAGCATCACTCGTACACATGGGTACATATGAGGGCTGTTTGGATTAGATAGTGTATGGATTGGGGGGGGGGGGGACACACCCAGTGAAAAGTCAGTGTTAAATCGATGCCAAATCGGTCTCAAAATTGGACTCAGCCGAATTCAACGTGCCATGGTCTACATCATGAACGTAAGTGCAATAAAGCCAAGATGAAGAAAAGTTGAAATCGTTGTTTCTGTTAATTTTCACGTCTACATTTTCCACATTTGGTATTGACATTGCTACAGCTTCAGAGGTCTTCGTCGTGGCTTTGTAATACTTTTCGCTGTCTCAAAACACTAGTTTGTCTCGACATGGCTTTACACATTGAACATCGTGAATGTACATTATACAGTTACAAAGCTCATTGGGTCTGGTAGCAGCTTATTAAGCCTGATTTTTCATGATGCTCATAAAGTATCATGCATATCTGAAAACCGTTGAATTATGTGGGCATAGACATCCGAGGTGTAGAACCATATATAGGCATTTAAGGGAGGAAACGATATAATATTAAACATCCGCAAACATTTAGCTACTCTGGAAATGCCTACCAGATCGCTGGAAATGGCATTTCCCAGGCCTTGTAAGTTGCATCTAAGCTTGAAATTACTAGCGATATCATAAAAAAAAAAAAAAAAATATGCTCAAGGGGGGGGGGGGCGGTCGCCCCTTCGCCCCCCCCCCCTTGGCTTCGCGCCTGGTTAATGAAACAAAACTACTGAATAGGCATTGAATAATGCCTTTTTACACTTATAACGAAATCTAAAGATGAAAAATATGGAGTAAACAGGGTCGTGAAAAACATGATACAATTTCAAAAGTGAGTTTTCCACGGATGCTAATTTTCTCCTTCACAGTTTGAATTTTAGTTGCACCCGACCTGTCCAGTTTATGTTGTATATATGTATATCTATGTGCGTGTGTGTCCGACAGATATCTCCAAATTACTGAAAGGAACTGATGAGAAAGTTGGTAAAGGTGTTAGGTATGTTCCAAAGAAGGTGTCAGCTGAGGGTGTAGGTGGGGGGAAGTTGGAGTGGTTCCAGTAAAACAGCAAACCTATCCATCTGTTGATGCAGATTTGTCAAATTTGGTCATGCTGTGAAATATGTTAATTAAAATACTGCATTTTTTATTCAATTTAATATCCAATTCAATATCCAGGGGTGTTAGCTCAGTGGTTAACGATGGTCCCTTCCAATCATAAGTTCCCCAGTTCGAGTCACTCCAAGTTTAATGTTTGTCGTCCAGTTACACTACAGAGTTGTTGACAATTGACAATTCATAATCATGGACATTAAATATGAATGTAAGAGACTGATTTCGGTCAGCCTGCGGCTTTGATAAGCCAATGAGGCTTCTTCGCGAGTTCCTGCTTGCATGAGGATCTTAAGTACATACATACAATTTAAATTTTGATATGTCGATATCATAACTTATGGCACTTTCGGCGCACCATACATAAAGTACTGTCAAAGACGATACATAATCTTTGTGTAGTCTACTGATCGTGATATCCATAAAGTTCAATGGTAGTTCTATTATGCTGTCATAAGTAAACTTCCGTAGTAGTTACAGTGTTGGAAATGGAACTTTTCGATTCAGACAGTGAAGAGGAACTGCCTGCTGGCTGGGAGGAGCGCAGTACAACCGATGGACGTGTATTCTATGCAAAGTATCGTACTCTTCTCAACGCTTAATTTCTGAGTGAAACACTCAACAAAGCTTTCTTGTTGTATAGAGTATTGCACGCTGTGTAATTGAAACAAATTGTATGATAATGGTGTATCTAACATAATAGTCATACTACAGTAGTTCCGCGAAGTGTATTGCCATTTGCCTAACTAGTTTTCAGTAGTTAGCAGGTTCAACCTTAGGCCTAGCTAACAGCTCCCTATGTCGTATCAATAACATTAGGCAGTGAACCCTAGTACAAATTTTGTGTATTTCACATCTCACAAGATAAACAAATTATAGTGTAGTAACTAAGCCTAGTAGTAGTGAGTAGCCTACCCCAAATTTCATTCTAAAACAAATGAAGGGTACAGCCAACTAGTAAGGCATGCCATTCTATTCTGTAAAGGCCTTATGGAAATATGAATGCTTTTGCAAGCTTGGGAAACCTTGCTGATTGTCTGTGACCACGTTTGCTAGTATCCTTTCCAAAGGATAGCCATTGACTGCACTTCAGCAGAAAACTTAACGTTAGCTAATGAACAACAAATTAATATTGTCACAAAATGGGCTTTCATGCCAAGAGTTAATGATAAATCTTCACAATGTCTTAACCAAGAGTAACAGAGTATCAAGTAAAATGAAACATGTTTCCTCTTTTTTTATTTAAACAGTCACCAGTCAGAAACAACACAATGGGCTCATCCTGCAACTGGCAAGAGAAAGAGAATTGCTGGTGGTAGGGTTACATTTCTTTATTTATAGTAAGCTTATGTCATGTTCAAAATATGCCCAAAAGACATAAGTGGTCACATTCAGTTTTAATTTTACATGTACAGTAATTTACAGTAGCACTGATAGTCACCCTCCAGGATAAACATTCATTCATTTAAAGTTCTTCGTAGATTTAAATTTCATAATAGATTTAATTTAAAACTCCAACAACGTCTCTGAAGTAGTTTGGAGAATTGAAATATAACCCTCATGGATGGTGAATTTCATAACTGTGGGTGTTACACAAACATTCATCATTAGAATAAGATCTGAATAAAACACAAACATTCATCATTAGAATAAGATCTGAATAAATATGGAATGCATCACGACTGAAGGTTGTCCCACAGTTGAAACAAAATCTGGATAATTAGGATTCCTATCCATTGCTAATTGAAACGAAAGTGACAAAGTACTGGACTGATACTGTATGGTATGCTGTCTTTTGTAGCGTACGGCCACCTTTGGTAAGAATTGTATGAGGTTTTTATTGTTTGCAATTAAAAGAAGCCGAAGAAAATTGAAAAACTTTGGATATTAACTTAAGTTCCCATAAAGTTTTTTATATTTGATTGTACTGTACCTGTGGTAAGCTCAAGCTCTTACTATTTTGTTTCTGCCAGAACTTCCTTTTGGGTGGACCAGTGGAGTCGATGAAAAGGGCCTACTGTTTTACATTGAGTAAGTGTTGTAAAATGATTTAATCTGAGGTATTGTGTACTGCTCACTAACATATGTTATTGTTTCCCTTAAAGTGGTCGTGCAATTGTCTCCTGTCTTGCAAATGTAGAGTGTATGAACGCATAGTGCATTTTAGTTTGTTGAGATAATGTCACAACATAGAAACTCTATTACTTTTCAACGTAGGTATGGACTCCATAATGCCGTAATTTGTTCTAGCTACAGAGAGCAGCATCATGTGACCGTTTATTGATTATTAATATCTTTTTTTCTTTCTTATTTTTGTATTATCTACTTACACTGTTACACATAGCTATTACTGTTGACTGCACTTTTTAAAATACTTCTTTATATACTGACAAATGCAGAATATATTAACTAAGACATCAGTTTTCAATTCACTTAACAGTCACTTACAGAAACGAACAACTTACACTGATCCGCGACTGGCGTTTGCTGTTGAAGAGTCCAACAATCCCCAGGAATTTAACCAGCGGTTTGATGCCTATAGCACGGCTCTAGGAGTGTTACAAGGGAGAGATCTCAGCGGGAAGTATGCAATCATTACTGGAGCAAATTCAGGAATAGGTTTGTTGAAACATTTGATTTATTTGGGGGGGGGACATGGAGAAATGGGAGGGGTGAGGTGGGATGAGTGGTGGAGGCCTAACTAACCCTTTGAATCTTTCTATTACTGTTAAATACCTGTTTACTACTATTTCCAGTAATTATAATTAAATAGTAAATAAATTTTTAACCAAGGTGTAAATGATGATAAATTAGGATAGTTGAACATACTGTGGAATCAGGCCAGTGTCAAGTTACCAACTAGATTTGAACAAGATCTTTACAGCAAACACTCTCTGGTGACTAAAAAAAGGAAGCAACCAAAAAAAAAAAGATTTATTTTCTGAATGGCAAGCATAAGGATCAAATCAATGTCATTTCTCCAAATTTGACCATTTTTGGCCCATTTGTGGCAGGTTAAGTAATATAACAATGTATTTGAGTTGTATTTTCAAAAATACAACACTATGCAGGAAACCTGAGACATTGTGTGGTGGTATCTACTGGTGGGACTAGTGTATTACCAATTATTTTAATGGTTTCTCTTGGGAGCTGCTATTTTACAGCTCCTTGGTTGCACTGAACTTTCTATCAGCCTCCTCCTGCCCTCAGTTCCATTCAGGCAGTTAAGGTGCTGTGTAGTGAAAACCAGAGTTGGGTTGCAAGTGATGATTTCTTTTTTTTCTGCAATAGTTTAACCTGTAACATTACATGTATGATCTCAAATGTATCTCTTAACAATGTGCATATTTTATTGTAAGAAAATTTAATTGATTGATGTGTAATTAAATATATATATGTTACTATCATACATCAGGGTCAACCATGAATTTTTGTGCTGCTTTCCTCTGTAGGCTTTGAAACTGCTCGCTCGCTCGCTCTCCACGGAGTACACGTCGTCCTAGCCTGCAGGAATTTGAGGAAGGCCAACGCAGCCGCCGGAAAGATTCGAGACGAACTTGGACCTGCCAAGGTAGATGTTATGTACCTTGACCTGGCTTCTCTCAGAAGTATCAAACAGTTTGCAGAAAACTACAAACTCAGGCAGTGGTAATACATTTATTTTTCTCTTCCATTTATTTCATCCATTTCACGATTTGACTTGATCCTACGCCAAGGGCTAACTTTGTATCCTTCATGTCTGGTTTTGTTTGAACTTTTGAAGTGTAATTATAGGACCAAAGTTTGTGAGCATGTTTACAGTTTCTGTGTTGTTCTCAAGCAATTTCCACCCACTCCTTACTTTGTTATGCAATATGTCTCTTCTCTGTGAACCGAGATCCAAATGGACATGGGGGTATCAGGCTTTTTCTGTCGCAGCCCCACGTGTCTGAAACTCATTTCCATACAGGTGAAATCTTGTGCTTCAGTAAATCAGTTCAAAAAAAGCTCTGAAGACTTATTTAATGTCACAAGCATTTCCATAATCTGCCAGTTCATTTATTGCATTGCCTGTGTTGTTGTTTACCTCATGTTATTTGCTGTCGTATTTTTGTTTGAAGGATTAAGTCGTAAAGTTTTGATTTTGTATAATTAAGTGTTTTTATTTAAGATATTGTATTGTGCCTTGAGCACCTGCTGGTGGAGTTTGTGTGTGTTATAAATCCACATCATTATTATTATTATCTGTCAGTATGTCTTGCATAGCGACTTGAATATAATTTTATCCCCTCCATGTTGCAGCATGCTGAACATTCTGTATGTAAACCTATACACACCTGACCAACCATTCAACACATACTTTTCTTCAGCTTTCTGAGCATCCAAAATCTGTAAATTGTTGTCCCTCTTTCAGGCCAGTGGACATGTTAATATGTAATGCAGCTGTCTTTGGTCATCCTTGGCAACTGACCGAGGATGGGTTTGAGACGACATTCCAGGTCAACCATCTCGGTCATTTTTACCTGATGCAGCTCTTAGAAGATACCTTGATCCAGTCAGCCCCTGCTAGGGTAGTGGTCGTCTCCTCTGAATCTCACAGGTATTATAAACATCTTCTGCAGCCAAGGGATTACTAAAATTAAACTATAACTAAAAGCAGCTTTTCTGCTTGGTATAGCAGTGATGAATGCTAAAATCTCATGACAAATGCAGTTCATTGTTGAATGACTATATCAAAGTTTTATTTCAAATAGTGACAAAAATGGCCACAAAAAAATTGGAAAGTTTTTTCCTGATTTGCTCTTTCTGTGTGCTTCTCACTTTTGAATGGAATCATTAAATCCTCACTTGTCTCAGGTCGACTTTGATCAATTGTCAAATGATTTGAGCAATGACTGGTCGCAACGCAAGAAAAAATTTGAGGACCAAATTCAAAAGGTTGCTTTAAAGAGGAATTGTTTGTTTGCAGAGTGTGAAATATCACATCAGTAGCACAAAATATGTCACTGCTTTGTTGCCGTAAAGTGGCAACAGTTATTTTACCGAAAGAGAAGCAAACCTCCCCATGGTGATTGGGCTGAGTGATTGAATTAATTGTAATGAATAGCTTCCTCAAGTAGCTAACAAGAAACCTTACTACGTTTTGGAGATACAATAGTTTTGATATTTTGTAGCACAAAATTCTTTAATGACTTGAGCATGTCTGCATACGATGTTATCATTGCACCTATGCTGAAAGGTTTGAAGCATTTCTGTATATTTTTATAATATTTCCTCTCTGTGATAGAGATGATTTTGGCAAATCCAGAATCCCAAATAAGGCAGATTATAACATAACATTACACTGCCATTAGTCTCTGTGTGAACATTGCTATACATTGATCACGAAAATATGAGAAAAACGGAGAGAAAGTAAAAGTTTTCAACTGCCAGTTGCATTATTTTTAACCTTTATTTATGCACTTTTGGCGTTCCTTGGAGTGATGCCCATCTTGTGAAGATGCCATCTTGTTGTGTTTAGTGAAGAAGGCACATGCAGAAGGGTAAACAAAAGTATGACACATTGACAACATGGCTAGGCTTCCTACCAAATGACATTTGTGCACAGATATCCTCCACATGAACATTTGGTTTAAATATTTGGGGGAGATGTTTATACAAGATCTCTGATATTAGCGAAAGATGCTTGGGTTCGCTTCTCTTTAATAGTAACTGAAAGAAAGTTTACTTTTTTTTCAACGAGCAATATCTATGCTTCATTTTGACTCATAGCGCTTTATAGCAGAAGTGTTTTGTCGTAACCTGGTTTGCATAAAAATAAATCTCTTTCCTGAAATTGTTATTTTCTTCAATTGATTCGGCTAATTGCAGCTAATTGCACAAATCTTTGATGAGAATGAAATATTTTGCAGTAGTCACGGAAACAATACTGTAGCTACCCTGAATGAAAAACAAAAATGTTCTGATCAGTTGCATAAACAGGTTATATAATTTGAATATTATTTTTTCAAAATTCATAATCACTAAATGTACTAAATGTACTTTATATTCAAGGAACGATATTTCCGTTGTTGTAAAAGATTTATATTTTCATTTGAGAGCTTATTTTGCATTATTTTAAGTCTCACCAATAAACAATCACAACGACTATGTTCATCTATTTGTTTTAGGTTTGTAAATTTAGGATCCAATAAATTGGACCTGGATAATTTATCGGTGGACCAGACAGACTATTGGCCAATTTTGGCCTATGGGCAATCAAAACTGTGCAATATAATGATGAGCTATGAGTTTGATAACCGAATGAGGTCCAAAGGTGTCACGTGTGCTGCCCTACATCCTGGCAATATGATATACACAGGAATTAAAAATAACTGGTGGATGTGGAGACTGCTATGGCTGTTAGCGAGACCATTCTCAAAATCATTGGTAAGCATTTATTATACATGAAAATATCTTGTAATAGACAGGTGACATTTGTACAAATACAAGTTTCAAGTAGATTCTTTTTTAAGCAGCCTTGATATAGAATATAAGAACTGTCCAAGGAATATTCTGTTGGCATACAATGTAAAGTAATTCTGATTAGAAATATATTCCACAACACTAGTTGATAATCCTATCTCGATATCATATCCCTAACATGAGGTATGGTTGATTGAATGTAAAACCTGTTTTGTCTGCCTAACCCTTCAGCTACTTCAGGAAGTTGGATCACAGTGGGGGGTCTGTGATGTCATCTGGGCAAATGCACCTCAAAAATTTACTTGGGGTATTATGATCGTCTTGTTGATATATTGTAGAAACCAGTGATTAATTTGCAATGTTTTGCTTACCTGTCAATGTTTTTCCATGGAAATATTCTTTCCCTCCCTGGATAAGTCATTGAAATATCATAAAGAAAATCAAAGACATTCAGCTGGAGTGCCCTGATGACATCATCCATTCAGCTGTTGCCAGATGCATTTATAAAAATATCACAAATCTTGACAAATTCGTATCTTTGCAAATTCAAAATGCTATGAGGATGTGTTTTACATCTAAAGATGCAAAAAACCTTTCTGCAAGTTTGTTAATAAGCAACCAAGTTCAGCCACCAGAAAATTCCTTTTTCACTGGTTGGAATTCAGAATCACTTTTATATGCTCTTTTCAATCAGATGCACTGAGTAATTGAAAAAACAGAATTTTTGCATTCGATCACCAGTGGAAGTAGACTAGGTGAAGGTTTTTGCAGTCATGATTTCAAGAAGTGAAAATGCTCTTGTCCTTCCCTTACAGCAACAGGGTGCTGCCACGACAGTTTACTGTGCCACAGCGAGGGAGTTAGAAGGCATCGGGGGATTGTACTTCAACAGTTGCTGTCCCTGTTTACCATCGGAGGAAGCTTCAGATGAGGGCCTGGGTGAAGCCCTGAGGGAGAAATGCAACTCCATGATCCAACAACGGTTGAGTAGGTACTGTTTATGATACAATTAGAAAAGTGGGATGTCCAACGTTTTCAATCATGGTGCTTTCTGGGAAGGACATCAAAGGAAACACCTCCTTTTCTTGAGGATTTTGACTGCATGGATCATAGTCTAATGCCTAACTAGATGGGAGCTTGTGGATGATTTTTTCAAGCTCAATATGGAAGGTTGCAAAAAGACGATTGTTCGCGTAGAAATGGTGCGTTTCGTGGAGGATATTCGATAGTTTGTCGAGCACTCGATGGAACATTCCACAAAGACAGATGCTAGCATAGAAATGGTACGTTTCATTCCACGGAGGGTTTAACGACGATATTTCAAGCCAAAACTGGAATGTTTCACAAAGACAATTACTAGCGTGGTACTAGTCTTTATGTTTCCTTCTATGGAACAGTTTGTCAAGCACAAACGGGTGTTTTACGAAGACAGATACTTCAGTTCAACTAAAATTAAGTAGGTTTTGTCGGTTCCATTCCACTTACCTAATTGACATTGCAATTTTTTGTATATTTTTAAACATTGATTGTACAAATCAACATTGATGTCTTTCAGTTTTATGTGTGTGGGTGTGTGTGTAAGTGTGTGCGTTTGTTTTGTATTCTGACCGAGGACTTCAACAAAAGAATTTCAGATCCTCGGTTGTGATTTCTAAAGAATCACCACGTCCTCGGAAGAATTCTATTGTATGGGGTATTGTTAAGGTTAGGGTACGTGGATTTGAACAATGGAAAATACAATGGGGTCCTCGGTCTGAATGTAATACAAACATGTGTGTGTGTCCGAGAAAAGTTAGATTAATTTTTTTGGTTTTTGTTTTAGTTGGTTCCACAATAAATGAATATAATTTGGTACTTTTGTGTCTCAACAGAACCTTCTGTTTTTTGGGTAATTTTTCATTTGTTTGCACAATGTTTTTTCATTGTATTAAAGACTGTGTGTTTTTTAATACAGTCATAGTAACATTTTATTCCTTAGTGAGAGTGCTGAAGCTAAGCCAAATCCTGATTCCAGGTATTATTGGTGCGTTACCTAGCAGCTATTCTACTCTGAACGCTAAAATACTCTGCGTTTTATGTTCCTTTTTGTAAATTCCTCAACAAAGTCGTCATGTGTGAATGATAAATCCCTTCAACCTGAATATCAACAGTTTTCATAGCTCTACAACAGGACCTCAGTTTCAGGTTCGAGAGGGACAAAAGAAAGGGTTTTCTTGGTTTGGGCAAGTTACAAAATGCTTTGGATTTTTATTGAAATGAGAGAACACTGGCCGCAATTTTTCATTGTTTTAAAAGGACACCAAGGGACCTTTTCCAAAGTGAGAGAAGACATGCCCAGAAAATGACTGAGAAACAGGATTATACCTGCTCTTTCATAAACCCATAGGTCTAGATCTTTAAGTTTCCCTCTGTAACTTTATAGCTTTTTTTCTGGTGCAAGTATTGCTAGAATTTTGGAGGTATCATTTCATTGATAGTTATTTATGATATGATATTATAATTATTCTGAGGGTACCTACATCAACTTGATAAGAGGGGCATGCCAGTTCCCTCAGCCGGTAACGGATGATTTTACAGGCATTCTGTCGTGTCAAAGGGGCACAATTGTCTGCTCTTCGACAGATTCATATCAGCTCGAAAAGGTCTTATCCCGGAGGACAAAAATTAAAAGCTCTTCATTATACAATTATTATAAGCTAACTCGGCTAATATTGATGATATTAATATGTTGCAGCACTGTTAGTCTGACTGTTAAAAGACTAAGTCTTTTAATACCAAGATTTGTCTTTGATATTTAAATCTGACTCTACAGTTGTGTATAGATGCCTACTGTACAGTGCATACTACTATTTCATCTCATTGTTTTTTCATTCCAGTATATATCAATGTAAAAATATGTATAATAAGTTGTATGAGACAATGAAAGGGAAAGCAAAGAAACGTAAAATAGAGAAAAGAAAGAAATGAATAACGTTCAAAATTTAATGCAGTAATTTATCTTCGTAGAGTTTGGTGTGTGAGACTGTCGATTGTGTACCTTTTGGCCCCTCATAGATAGAAAACAAAGAGTACCATTATTTCAGGATAGGTATTCGGTAATTGAGTATGCACAAAACTGCCAGTTATGTAATTTGATAATGCAACAATTACATCAGTCTTCTATGTGATACATTAATGTTGTAATAACATAATCTACAATTCGAGATTGATTCAAAATTATGCCAATAAATACAGTCAACTGTCATTATCGTTTAAGAGCTCTTTTTTTTTTGCATGAAGATGTTATGAAATTGCCAAA
Organism: Apostichopus japonicus; assembly: GCF_037975245.1. Taxonomy (NCBI): domain Eukaryota; kingdom Metazoa; phylum Echinodermata; class Holothuroidea; order Aspidochirotida; family Stichopodidae; genus Apostichopus; species Apostichopus japonicus. The sequence goes on along the minus strand of NC_092563.1, from coordinate 15,346,053 downwards.
AGTATGGAGAACCAAACATTATGGCACAGTCATAACTTTGATGGTACCAAATTGATTATTTTTTCTGTGTAATTACAGCTTATATCACCATGGAAACCTGTGACACAAAGATTGGCATGAAGTGATGAATACCATTTAAGAAGATGTTTCCTAAGTTTTCAAAGAAATACAGAGAAAAATGTATTTATACGTTTTGCTGACTTACTCCCCCTCCCCTTCATTCCCCTCCCCTCACTAAAAGATCAAAAGAAGTAACCCATGCAGCATGTACAACTCTATTGTGTTTGCGCGTCATATTGACAACACAAACATGGTAAAAAAGAACAGAAATATATCAGGCGCGGATCGAAGGTGCGCGTGTCCGTGCAAACCTCTCCTACCCCCCATTCAACCTACACAAATTATTAAGAAGTTACTAGCGGTACCTTGCTTTAGTTCCTACTTATAGACCTAATTTTTAGTCTAAATGTCTCGTAATTCATCATTTCACATCAATTCTTCCAGGGGAGGACCTCCAACGACTCCCCCCCCCCCCCATGTTCGTCTGAAAATTATAAATTAAGGCAGCGGCCATGTACACTCATTACTTTATGAGATTTGTCAGCACAATCCAGTTTTACTGTGATACAAAGTTTTAAGAACTACATTAGTTACTGTGATATCTGTGTGAATCAGCTGCTCTTTGTCAAGATTGATGACAAGATTTGTCAAGATATGGGTTTACGAATCCCCACGAACTTTCGCTTTTCACCAAACTGTATCGAAAGTACTTTTATTGAGTTAAAAGTACTCGGCTTAAATCGCAAAGTAGTCGTTGGTGCATATTACCGACCTCCTGATGGTAATTTGCAAATGTTTTATTGATTATATGTATTCCATTCTCATCAAGGGGGTGTCATCAAAAACTAAAATATTGCTTTGTAATGGATGGTTTTAACATGGATTATCTGAGATCCCAGAAACTCGGTTTTTTATCGATACAACTTCAGAATGTAGTTTCTTACTCAGAAATATGCCTGAGATATTTCCTTATTATTGATGTAGATTATACAATAAACATGGCTGTAATAGTCTGTGGAGAAGAGCTTAATTTTAATGAATTATTATTCATTGAAGTAAACAGTTAATACTTATGCTTTTCGGGGTTTTCTTTTGTTGTTTGCAACAAGTACCCCTGATATTTCTTTACCCAATTGCCTGTACATAATTTGCTGTACATAATTTTAGTGTCTTCCTTCTGTGTAGGCACAGGACTATAGCCAGCTGATTGCTTCTGGTAAAAGTTTGTATCACCAGGTTCATTTGACTTTCTGGTAGCTCATTATTTCTTCTTACATTTCTTTAATTGTAACTCGTAATAAATTTGTGTTTAAGTTTACCAATTTTTTCTTGTAGTTTTCTTCTTTTAGTTTTTCAGGCAGTTCATTCATCTGTTGAACTGTTGTCATTTTTACTACAAAAATTTCCTCCAACATTACTTCATCAGAAGCAACATGCCGATTTCTAGCCAGGGTCCGCAGCAGTGACAGCCCTTCCTTCTGGTTTTCAATAATGGTATCCGGTTTCATTAGTACAGTCAATTCGAGGTCTGTTTAAGAGGTAAAGTAGTTTCAACATAGCATTTCAAAACAAATTCCTGAAACTTCCACATAAAGTACATATACAAAAGATGCTTGTGATAAAAAAGATAATTTAGTGATGCTAAATTTCAGATTGTCATTTCAAAAATTTGTTTCCAAATTAAGCACAAATCCTGCTTTGAACGTTGTACTATTTGGAATAAGCATCTTAGAAAACCGTGAGAGCAACTGATGTTGCCAAATAAACCTACTTTCTTGCATGTTGCTTTGTGAAGCCCTTCTAGGAGACACCAAAGTGACTGCATTTGTGGGGGTGGTTGGTGGTGGTGGTTCTTGCGGTGAAGGCACAGTTGGAGGCGGAAAAATGTCAGGATCTGCTCAACGTAAAAAGAAAAGAAAGAGCCACTGCATTTATTCAACCTAATACACTGGAGATAGTGTTCACCTGTATTTTAAGATGTGTGTTCATTCCCACTCTTGTGGTTAAACTCATCCCATAGGTAGAATAAAGATTCAGAAGGTACACGTCATAAAAGGTACATATGAGCATGCAGATCAAGAGATGATAAGAGTTTTTAGACACAAATGATCATTAGTTTCATTGGACCTACAATTTTGTCAGATGGCACTTTTCTTTGTTAGTATGACAAACATGCATTACTGCTGCAAATTGGTTTACCAAAGGTAAAATTATCAATGTTTGCTCTGATTATTGGAAGTACTAGTCGGTTTAATAAATAACAGTTTTGTGTTTTAATTGAGGCAAAGAAATAATGTTGCATCCACTTCAAAGAAAACAGATTGCTTGTAGTTTCCCAAATCACACCATGAGCAAGTTTGCTTCACACCACTCTGATTGTTCAAGCAGAAACAACTTAAAACGTTAAAAGTTTAAATAAACACGGTATAGTTGATTACATGGAATACAGTGTAATTGCATATATCTGACATCTCACTTGATTGTCATATTCTTTTTATCAGCAGCCTTCTACACAAGTTGTCCGAACAGTTTGCAAAGCATTTCCCCTCATGGCTGTGTGATTTGGAGACAGATGACGTAGCACCATTGAATCTGATCTTTGTAATAGTCCTTTGCTCTACAGCTAGGATATTAGAGAATTTTTGTTTAATCTGTGATTTTTAATATATTTTGACTTACGTTGTTGTGAATTTGACCCAGGAATGCTCTTTTTCCAGGTTGAAAGAGATCTGTGTGACACAGCATCTGAAAGGACAAGAGATTGGGTAGATACAAGCTTGCTTTCTTTGTACACTGAAATCAATCTATCCAGAAGAAAAGTGCTGTTACAATTTAAGAGTCAGGTTCCATTCCTTTTGATTTTATCATAAGAGATGACCGTCTTAGCAGCCTTTGCTTTCAGTATGACTTGAGTGTCTCTATATGTGTGTTCTTATATTCCTATCTTGAGCAGGGAAGCCTGGTAGTTCTCATGTTTGGAATGTGCACATATATCTGATGGAGTTGAGATGATTGGTGGTCAATTGAGGTCAGCTGCAAGTGCCAATATGTCAAAACCTTGAAAGAACATTACCTGAAGAATGGGACCTTGTATTCATTTCCTATTTGGTAAATAGATGTACCACATATTTCCTGACTTCCATTAAACCGCACGAAACGAAACGAATGAATCCATGAGAAACGTAATGACAGTAATTGTGAAAAAGCATCTGCTTTACCTATGGATCCTATGAGCTGCCTCTTTTGACGGATGCCTGAAATAACTGGAGGCTTTGGAAAGGCTGCAACTGGTGCTGACATGGCGTTTTCAGGGTTGTCTTCATTTTCATCTGCAATGGCATGTGAACAACAAACAAAAAAAAACTTATTTTAGTGATTGTACGTTTGATAGTGCTCGTGTAAATACAATCAGGTCTAAATGTGTAAAAGTTGAAATATAACATAGGCAGCAACAATTACTTTAAACGTTATTCTTCAATAACTCTATGATATGGCTATTATTACAGGCTGTCTCTTGTTAATGAAAATGTTAAATTAGCAAAAAAAGAATTGTTAGCAAGTCAAATGTCATAATCTTCAACATAGGGCTTTGAACAGCCAATGTTTTCTTCCATTGACATGTTGATTCATATTGATATCATTTATTTGTTACACAATTTAAGAGAAATGTTTCAATGTTTTCTCCTTCTTGACAGGGGTAGGACTTGACAAAACTGAGGAAGACATAGTAGGAACGTAGGCCCTTGTGCTGACCAAGCAAAAATCGAAAGTGGGCCACCAATGCTGCAGATTTTTTTTTAATTGTGTAGGAATAAATTCTTTGGTTGCAATTCTGTTTCCTTTGGCAGAACTAGATACTGCTGGAAAACAAATAACATCATCTTCAGATGCCTACCGTCGCCATCACTCTCAGAACCACTGGATACAAATCTTGCTGGTGCAGTTCTCTTTCTTGAGCTGGTCTGAAGGCTTTCCCCTTCAGAATCTATGTTGGAAGTTTCCTCGGCCAGCCGTGACAGTTTCTGTGCCTTTTTACAGTTGTCTCTGGTATGGAAATGATGACAGACAAACAGTTCCCAGTGTGTTCAGGTATGATTATTTTGGATTTTCATCAAAGCATAGAGCAATTAACAACTTTATTGACTAATACATTGTAAAGGGGTACAATTGCAGTTTGTACTGAAGGCTCATTCAATCAGTGTTTCATCAATGTCTAACTGCATCCGTTTTGAAGGGAATACCGTTTTTTGTTTTGCTTTCCACTTGACTTGAATTTGCTTCTGCATTATGAAACAGCTAAAATCTAGAAAAGAAGTACATCAATATAAAAATGTGGTTGTAGACTACCTATCAGCTCTGCAAGAGAGTTTTTGGTTTCTTGAACTAATATCACAAAGTTTGTGTCAATACTCAAACAAACATATAGATAGAATTTGGAAGTATGGAGAAATTTGGAATTACCTACCAACGAAACGAAACACACGCACTTTGTGCTTCGACCATCTTTCTGGATCAGGAATTTCCCCTCTTTTGGCCTTTAAAGTGGCATTGTTTCTTGGCCAATAACAGTGCAGATTCTGAAAATACAATTCAATATGATTGTTGGGATAGTATTGAAGTGATTGTACTTACTTGTACCACTTTCACTGACATATTGGCATATATTGACATATTGTAATGGTGAGTGTGCAATACACATTAATGGGTCTTTATACTTAAGAATATATTCTTCATTAAGCATGATTTATTATTCATGGTTGGCTAAAACTAAAAAGTCATATAAGATTCACAGTGGTGGTAGAAATATTTGGAAATGACTTACTTCACCACTACCTGCAATCCATTTTCTGCTTACAACTTCCACAGACCCCTCAGCCACAAACTCCACCACTGCAAATTGATTCATCTGCAAGAAATAAAGTCACATGAAGAATTATGACAACCAGATATTATTTCAAAGGTGTCTCAAATATGCTGTACAATAATTCTAAAATCTACCGAAAAATCCTATGAAACTATTCGCAACTACTGTTTTACGCTGATGTAGTTTTTATTGAAAGAACTCTTTTTTACATGTTTATAATTCCTAGGATCTGCATGGAATCTTGTTGGAAAGACTCGATAAGTGATCTTTACAGTCAATTATTCTAAGAATTAGTTTGTATGTAGTCATGAATATTTCCTCTTCACATCAGTAGTGATTGCGATATCATCATTACAAATTTAGAAGTGTATATTTGCTGCTTACTTGTTAATTGTGATGTAATATTGCAAGGAAAATGATGGAATCTGATTTTTCAAATGCCAAAGCATTAGTGGTTAATTGATCAGAGACTATTTCTTTTATGACCGCACCCCTCTTGTACACCAAATGGGCACCAATTATTCTGGAGTCGTATGGCTGGTTACTGGATGAGTCTTTTCGTAGGCTCTGCACAAGTAAAGATTCTTCTCATCTCCAGTATAGTTGATACTGTGTAAAACTTCACAGCAACATGAATTATTTATAATATAATGATTGTTTGGTCACTTAACAGAAATGCTGCATTTGCTAATTGGCTGAAAACTGTGTGCCTTCGAATATTCACCTAATCTCTTGGTTATCTGGATTTGTGGGTTCCCTCCAGATCTAACTAGCCTCTTTAAGTGCTGCATGTAGTTTTCAAATGGAAGAGCTGCAGACCTGTGCCATGTAACACAGCTTCATCGGCCAAATGAACTAACGAGTGAACATTGTGCACAAGAAACTCATCACCATACAAGGTACGGAACTGGTGTACCGCATACTTCAATAACTGGTCTGCATACTGGTAGTGAATGTGTGTAGTTGATGGACAAACCAATATTGAGATAGCTACAGCTGAAACATAGGAAATGGTCATACAGGTCTTTCCTCAAAATTCCTTTCAAAACAATCTTGCCCGTATAATGAAGGAATTGACGAAACTCTGTTGCTTTCCATCGATCGATGTCTGACAGGCTCCTTGGCTTTCTAGCAAACTGATTGGTGATACTTGGCTTCAGTGCAAGTAATCGATTGCTGATTTCTTCCACATGCCCTGCTGACATTCTTACTTCTTTGTTGCCTCTTATCCATGATATAAGTAATTTTCTCATGAAACCAAGGCAAACTTGATGCATATAATCAATGGGGAATGATGTGACCATATTCACATTGGTGACATCACAGAATGGAGAGGAGACTTGCTTGTGATGTTCAATATTTGTCTGGCATCGAAAAGAGTCGTCAGTTCGCAAAGTTATGCCTTCCACTTCCGGAAATGTCATTCTATCCTTCCAGGCTTCTTTTTGGGTGCATTTGTCACAGCCATAATAACCACAGTATAACTTCATAAATTTCACAAAAGCTCTAGCAGGAGCGTATACACACAATACACCGCAAGGTGACTTTTATGTTTCTTCCGTCATTTGGAAGAGCATGGCAGAGTAAATCATTTAAGTCATTTGTGGTATCAATCAAGAAGTCCAAATTTTGGGGTTTTGAAATTCCACAAGTAAGTGATACTGGAAAAACTTTGACTGGTTGCAAGTTCATTACACCACACAGTATTGGCCAAAGGGATGTGTTGGCACTTTTGAACAATGGCAATCCATCAATAATCAGTGAGATTTCAACATGGTCAATAGTAGTGTTTGTTTATGCATAACATTTGACAATCTTAAGCAGTTCACTCTTTAATCCAAGGTATATGTGGTCCATGCCAGATTTCATGGTAGAGGTAACATTCCTTGGAGAATTTAACAGTGAACGAGCAGTAGTAGGGAGACAACTATGACCTGACTTTTGTAGTATTTTTAGGAGGCCATCAATTCATTATGCTTAACATGATATCCAACTGCCCAACTATAGCAAGGTCGGCTTCAATTGTACACAATTTGGTGCTGTGATGAGAATGGCCATCTCCCACTGATTGACCCTCTTCGACAGAGTTGCATTCATCCGATTCTGATTCATCATCATACCTCTGTTCAGGACCAGGCTCTGTTGGCTTTTCATTATCATGTTCACTGATGTCATCAGCTTGTAATGATTGGGCGCCATTACAATCAAACATGGAATATGTAGCCCTGTTCTCGAGTTGCTTTTCGTCACTTGCAGTACTGTAAAGTTCTTCAGTAGATCCCAAGCTACAACTAGCACCACAATCCTCATCTTCTCTGAGAGTTTGGTAGTTTCTTCCAGTCTTAAGCAAACCAGCTGCAGAAATCCATTTGCGTTTGTATTTTCTGCGTTTGTCCTTAGCATTTTCCATAGTAAAATGGCTGCAGGGATATAAAGAATTTTCTATTACCAACTTAGGTTATAAATCATGACAATAGGCCATATTTTTTCAAAAGGTTGTGGGTCATCATTTGTCTGGGGTTGGGGGGGGGCAGTATGAATCACTTCTTGTAGGTTTCCTTTATTAGAAATTGTTATCTTTAATTAAATTATCTTTAGGCATCCATTTGTAAAGTATTTTTGAGTCAACATTTGTTAGGGTGGGGGGGGGGGGGAGACAGTGTTAGGGAGGTTACATTCATCTATTGTTCTTGTTGGTTTCCATTATTTAAAATCCTCTATAATTCAATTATCTTTAGCAAGGCATTTGTAAAAAAAATTGGATTCAACATTTGTTAGGGGGGAGGGGTGGGCAGGGTTCGGGAGGTTACATTTATTACATTCATCAATTGTTCTTGTTGGTTTCCATTATCTAAAATCCTTGTCTATAGTTTAAATATCGGAAGGTATTTATAAAGTTGTTTTGAGTCAACACTTCTGTTGTAGGGTGGGGGAGCAGGGTTGAGAAGGTTACATTAATTACTTTCATCAATTGTTCTTTTCAGTTCCCACTTGAAAGTTTTTTTTTGGGGGGGGGGGGGGGCTTGTAGTTTCCCTCTTTGTTAACTGCGCCTGATTTTTTAGTACAAGCTCACAAGTTATTTATTTATATTAACTCTATTAAATTGAAGTGTTTTTTTTAAGATTCAAATTATTTCTTTAATTGTTAAGTCTGCAACTTAATTGTTTGGGTGGGTCTTTAGGGTGCAAACATTAATTGTTCTTGTGGAATTCCTTTATTGGAAACTTGTATGTAGTCTGTAATTTAATTATTTTAAAATGTATGCATGCAATGAATAATACAAATTCAGTTGACAATATCACTTGCTCTTCAAATATGTTGTCATTTGAGTCATTTTCAAAGAAATTGTATTCGTTGTGGAGTTCAGACATTTGATTGATTTGATTTGATTTAATTTATTGTTTTAACACATAGTAATACAAGGTGAACAAGACAATATAACTGCAAATCAGGCGCGTAGCCAGGAATTTGCCAAGGGAGGGGCGAAACTGTAGATTCGGCATTGCAAACTACCTAAGCGTAGCGCCACCATAATTGGCGCGAAGCGTACAAGAAAATTTTGGCTGTAAATGCCTCCCAGATCGCCGGAAATGGCACTTCCCATGTCTTGTAAGTTGCATCTTAGCATTTTCTCTTTTGAAAATACTAGCGATATCATAAAAACCTTTAAATTTTTAAAAAAAAATATGCTCAAGGGAGGGGCGGCTGCCCCCTTCGCCCCCCCCCTTGGCTACGCGCCTGCTGCAAATAAGTAAATATGTGAAAGGAAGTAAACTAAGAAACCCTTGTGGGCTTAATCGAATAGAGTACTCCCATCAAAGAAAATGGATAACCTTAACACCTAAAAAAAAGAAGAAGAACCCCCCCCCCAAACAAAACAGATAACCTTAACACATAAGACAAATAACACTACCTCCCCCCCCCCCAAATACCACCACCTACTCACACCCCTTACAACGAATACAATCAATAAAGGCTTTCATAGTAATTTTTCAGATGTCGCCTGAACGAAGCCACAGAAGTATAAGATTTCAAGTTAATCGGAAGACATGACATTAAAAATTGTCAAACCAGTGAAGAAAACCGAGTTTCTACAAAAGAGGCTAACGTACGTGGTTCTGATAGAATGTGGCAAGTGATAAGGTCATTGTGTACTTCCCCAGAGGTCTTGCTTGCAAGTTCATGTCCATATACTGAAGTGTTGATTGCTTAGTCTTCGTTTATCTGCGTGAAGCTCTTCTACACCCTTTTTATTGTAAAAGTTGCCGGCTGCAGCATGTAATAACGGCTCTACGATAGCCAGCTATTTGATTCACTGCGAGTATGCGTCTAAATTTGTTTCAATGCGAGTACATGCGATTTTGCCTAGAAAAGAGCGCTTAATTCCCAGTTCCGCTGAGTTCTTTGGTTGAAAGAATGAAGACACTTTTGGGTAGTTTCTTACTTTGGCGCCTTTTTCGTTCCAAGCCGTACTGCCCATGCTCAGTTCCTTATAGAACCACGCTCACATCACATGAACACTGTCATACCCTGCACCGGGACAGGACCGGGGTTGTCGTACGAACCTAGTTGTATCAGGAATTTGCTTTCAGCGGGTTTTTAAAGCAACCGTACTGGTAATGCAAGGCCGATCAAGCTCTTTAGATTAACGTGCAGGACGTACAGTAAATAATAAGGCCTGCATGCATTGCAGGTTTCCAGGCTTGTGGTCTGCGAATAAGTATGTTGTGAACTTGTGATTGTCGTCATAGTATTAGTAGGCTAACAATGCAAGTATTTTATGTATTAGTTGTTATAACCACTTTGTAAATCATGGGATGGACTCCTGATCTGAGGATACGTGGAACCGCGTTAGAATATATATGGACGGTTGGGTGGGAATTTGGGGAAGAAGCGTTAATATCCTTGGAGTCTAATATAATTGTGATCAAGAATGATTCATCCACGGCGACTCATTAATTAGCTATAGTTGGTATATGTACTGTAACTTGAACAGCTTTATGCACGGAACTGTTTTCGTAAGTGCTGTATAACATGATAAGCTAATAATAAGCGTTTACTTTACAACCACAGAAACATTTTGAATTTGGCCTCTATAAACAGGAAACATTGAAAATTAATTATCTTGTTTTGATATTTTCTTGACGAAGTTAGAACATAATATATTCGTATTACACCAACGTCGTATTTAGGTATAATTTTTACGTAATAACGAAACTTGCTAACGTTTTTACAACGTAAAGTGTGACGTTGTATTAACGAATAACATAAACGTAAATAAAACGTAACATGCTAACGTTTGACAAAGTAAAGTCTGTTACGTTATGAGGTAACGAAACTACATCGTTATATCAACGTAAAACTTAACGTTGTGTGGACGTAATATTCAAACGTATATATAACGAAATGTGCTAACGTTTATACAACGTTTTAAAAACGTAACTTTTACTTGGAAATGTTTTAAAAACGTTGTGATATTACGTAAGTGGCTACCTTTCTATTTACGTTCTCGTTACGTTGGGCGTACACCAACGTAAATACAACCAAAAAATAACGTTATTATTACGTTGTGTGTTAGCTGTGAAGCCACCGCGGCTTCTTTTCTGGCACGCTTTACAATCTATGTTCTTCGGGAATGTCTGTCAATATAGCCTATTAAGTACCACTAAGTGTGGAAACAGCTTTTTTCCTATTAGAAATACTTTACATTTCCTAAGTGATGATAGTAGGCCTACGTGGGGCAGACTTTTGAAAGACTTTGCGATACAAAAGATCAATGAACAATGGCACGAGCATGTATGGAATTCTGATTGAAATGGTTGCACGATTCAGGTGTAACTTTATACCGTTGTATTGGCAGGAATACGAAACTATGTTTAAACACGCCACCCCTCAGCCCTTCCCCCGTCCCCTCCTTTCCCTTTACGTGCCACTCAGCCAACATTAAAAGGTGACATTGAGTGCATTCGCTTCTCCATGCGTTGCAGCAGATATCCCCGAGAATAAAGTTGTTAGCGTGGGGGCTTCAATTATGACACACTTAGAACTTGCTACTGGAAAACTTCACTCCTTGCCAAATAAATATCTCTAATTTCAATACTATCTGGCCTACCTTTGCTATTTGTCAATATACAATTCTGTATTAATGGCATTTTCACGACGGTTAACCTCTAATCACGTCATACATAAGAACATGAATTCAAAAGCAAGGCATAGCCCTAGACTATAGCCTAGCACAGGCTAGGCATATTGGCTAACTTTACAGACAGACAAACAGCTTTCGACAAGGTGTAAAATATCACTAACCATATGCGCATTCTGTTTATGTCTTCAAATGTCGTCCTCTTCTTCTCTGCAAACATATCATTGGAGACGTTCCAACAATTAAGACGAATAACGATGGCAAGATATATTTAACGTGTATACACTACACTGAATGCCATGTATAGAGAACTGCCCAGTACGTGATGATATGGACGCTTTTAAATTACAACAAAACATTTCCATTGACAAACCACGTGCACTGTGTATGACGATATAGTAAACAATCGATTATAGATATACGCACGCGCGCTCCCGGAGTTATTATGTACGTACAACATGCATACAGGTATTGCAGATATTGATGTGAGCGCTCTTGTATGTACGCGCGCGCGGGGAGGACAAAGGTCAGACTACTACGCGGTAGCTATCAATTGAGCCTATACCCAGAGCCGTATATATACGGCTCTGCCTATACCTAATGATGTTAAGCAGAAGACTGTATTGGCAGCGCCATGCAGCGTCGGTCATATAGCAATTTAGGTGTGTGAATAATCATAATAGAAAGAATAAACCTGTCTAAACATTAGTAACTGATTGAAAATTGCCAGAGAGAGACCCAACGTGGAAGTTTTTGTCTCGTCTATACAGAATAAACAGAAAAACGCGTTGACATTAAATTAGCCTAAACTTTTGAAGAGTTGTGCGCTGATATCAGATGGTATATGTCGAATTACAGCTCCTTTAGTATAGCATGAGAAAGTGTTTTAAAAGACGGCAAAATTGCTAGACAAAAATATAAGAAAAGATGCATCTATAGCAGTTTAATTTTTGTGTAAACAGCATCTCGGCTGCAAGGCACTGCAATGTTAACCGTAATGGCATTGCCAAGGTGGAATTTTTTACTGACACAGGATAGGATCCCAGTTCCATATCCTAACTTAGTCCGCAAAAGCAGCCGGGAGAGTACGTTGAGAGACCGGCCTTCGGGCCAGAAGTGGGCTAGCTGTCTTGCAATGGAGGGCTAGACGTCTATTAGGCTGGGTTGATGTTCAACGTTCAGTGAAACCATGGCCTCAATGAGGCGTATTCTCTTGTTAAAGTTGGTTTTATGTTCAAATTGTAATTTCCACGCCTTTTTCATATTCATGTCTGCCTAGGTTCGATTCCCTTTTTTTCTATTGCCTTTGTGATTCGTTTGAAGGAAAAAATAGTCAATGCATCTTAGGTAGGCTTGCTTTCATTATAAATATGCCGGACACACTTTCGGTAAATTTATGGTGTTACTATCATAACAGAACATAAGTTCACATAAAAGTGTGCTGTCAAGTATCTTGGTACCAGTGGCGTAGGAAGGTACTTTTGAGTGGGGGGGGGGGCTGAAGACTGATGGCCGGCCTGGGGGAGGGGTCTAAGGGGAGGGGTGTCCCCTTTTTGGAATTTTTTGCATTTCCAGGTAGCCTCAGATGCAATTTGGTGCAATATAGCACACTTCAACACCCACTCCATTTTGTAAACTTAATTTTGTATTTTCACCAGGCCTTAATGCTGAGGGTATGTCAAGACCACGGGTAACATTTCGTTTGCTGCCGCTGTGACAGTACATAGTGTCCCCTTGTACAAAGTGTCCGGGGGGGGGGGGCACTTTGTACCAGCACATTTACTCCTGTCGGACATTATCTGCTGAAAATTGTATTCCCCCTTCACAGCAAATATAGTCCGGCCGGACGAAATGTCCTGGTACAAAATGTCCGCAAATACTTCAAAGTATATTTTGTCCCGCATAAAATCTTGGCAATTCGACATTCTAACGGCAACTATTCATTATATTATGGAACTGTTTTTACCTCCAGGGGCGTAGCGAGCGGGGGGTGTGGGGGGTGTCACACCCCCCCCCCCCAATAATTTGGTCGCTGTCGGCAAATTTTGGGTCTGTCGGCAAAAGGAGAAAAGGTGAAGAGAGCGGAAGGGGAAGAAAGAAGGAAAGCTGAATAGAAAAAGGAGAACGGGAGCTTCTTCCGTGCCAAATTTGACTTAAAATATGCACCAGATTGCATCTAAGGACGTTTCAAAACTAAAAAATTTCCAAAGGGGAGGTGGGCACCCCCTCCCCTTAGACCCCTCTCCCATTTCAGTCACCACTTCCAGATCCGTCGGCAAATCAAATTTGACTTAAAATATACATCAGAATGCATCTAAGGACGTTTCAAAACTAAAAATTAGACCCCTCCCCCATTTCAGTCACCACTTCCAGATCCGTCGGCAAATCAAATTTGACTTAAAATATGCACCAGATTGCATCTAAGAACGTTTCAAAACTAAAACATTGCCAAAGGGGAGGGGGACACCCCTCCACTTAGACCCCTCCCCCATTTCAGTCACCACTTCCAGATCCGTCGGCAAATCAAATTCTCCACACCCCCTCAACAAAAACCCCTTCGCTACGCCCCTGTTTACCTCCATGATTATATCAATCATTAAAGCAGATGCATACATAGTTTGATGTTACAGGAAATTAACTTGCGACGTTGTGCGTTGCTACAAAACCAAAAATAGAAAAAAAAAACAAAGAAAGAAAAATTAACAAGTCTTCCATCTTTAAAAGATATTATCATGGTTTTGCAGTGAATGCTGCTATTTTATCCTCCGTATAAGTAACATTTTGTTTTCGGCCACTACATTGCGTTTATAGTCATCTTTACAGAGGGAGAGATCGCATCAACCTAACTACCTCCCAAGCAGAGGGCGGTAACGGGATATGGCGGGCAACAACTACAACAAAAAATGATAAATGTAGAGGTAAAAGATTAAGAACTTAAAGGAGTTCAAACTTCATTGTAGCCGTATTTCTTCAATACACAGTTGGTGAGATGTAGCAATTATTGTAAACTGTACTTTATAGGTCTACGGGAGTTGCCTATATAGCCAACATGAAATTTCGTCCGAACATAAAGCTCATTATAGGACGGGAATCGAGGGTCTTTTTCAAGTTACATCCTAAACGGAATCGGCAATGTTATATACAACGCTCAGGCCCATACACACATGTCTGAGTGCAAGGAGGGGGAGGGGGTGGGGGGGGGGGAGTTGGGATGGTAAGTTATCGATCTGTGTCCTGGGGAGGGGTCTTGTTAAGTCCGTGGAACTATCTGTGATGAGCTCCAAAATATTTTTATTTTCTAATAACAACCCTGAGGTAGCCTTAACTAGCCCGGAAGACACTTCCCTGACCTTGAAAATGTCATCACTGCCCCAACCCTCTGCGTACGGGCCGGACACCTATTTCTTGATTTTCAATACCACTTTATTGTTCACTTTTTTACACTTCCTTATTTTTCTCAATCAACCGTCGAGTCAAGGTTTTCTCTCTCTCTCTCAAAGCGGTGTAGGGGAAATTCCCCCTCCCCCCTGCACCCTAAACCCCGTTATGATGGCCAAGCGTGAAGCAAATATTCATTTGTATAGACAAATGGCATTTGAACCCAGGCAATTCCAGTGACAAAGGTTCGTTGTTTCTAATTATGACAATTTTCTTAATTGACAAGTAGCCTAGTTGTTGAAATTAGCACAGATTTGTAATAAGGCTCCAGGCTCTAAAAACAGAGCTCCATGCAATAACAAACAACGCTATTGTTATTTGCCATACGAACGAACAAAGCCGTTTTATCGGAAAATACTTGACTAAAAGTACCTATTTGGCCAATGATTGTTCAAGATATTTCGATGAAATATATGCTGAGATACACATAAAGGTAGGAAAATGAAGTACGAATCTTCGGCATGACTCGGTATGAAATGAATGATATATTCCGATCGAAACTCACAGGCACTCGTTACGTAACATATATGATTGTGTATTACAAATATATATAACGTTAGGTTCGGAGTGCCCATGTATGGAACGCCAAAACGGACATTATTCAATAATTTTTTATGCAGCATTTACTACTTCTAGTGTAGTACATTTCGTGTCACATAATGAGAAAGAAAGAAAGAAAGGTCGCCATTTCGGACAAAAGTCATATTGTCTTTATTATGCAGTTTTTACTGCCGAATAATGACTTAAAGAAAAATCGTATATTTTCGGCAATATTTCGTACAATCACATAATGACCAAGAAAGCAAAAACTAATCCGGCAATGTTATTGCCAAGTAAAGACTAACATAAATCTTACGCATTATGCGGCAGTCTTTACTGCAGCATAACGACGTCCGTTAACGTACTCGTTATTCGGCAACATTTACTGCATGCAGCAGAATGACTATAAAGCACTCGCCAAAACGGATATTATTTTATGCGGCGGCGGCGCTGTTCAAAAAACACAGGATCACTGCTTTGCTACGATTATGCATGGACGTGAAAATTATTGTATGATCAACATCAAACGCGCACAAGGTACGTAGAAAATGGGGGCCGTTAGTTTCCGGACCCGTTGGTGTCGTCCCCTGAAGAAAACGTTAGCTTTTCTCCCCTAAAAACGTTACCTTCCTCCCCTATGATTTAGGGGAGGAAACTAACGTTTTTAAGGGGTTGATTTTTATTACTACTGTATAGAAGGAGTAAAGCTGCATTAAAAGTTATTGAATATTGTCCGTTTTGGCGTTCCATTCGTCAGCAAAACTGTCCGAAATAGCCATTTTACCGGGCATGTTTATACTGGTCATTTAATTTAGTCGGTAACAGTCAAGGCTTTCTCCTTTTGCTTTTAGCTCCATGCACGGGGTAAACAGGAATTTTTGCACAGGGGAGCGATAGCTCCCACTAGTCTATGGAACGCGAATAGGGCAAACTTATTTCGTTGCTAAGTTTAACGTAAGTTTAGACAACGACGTAAGTTTAGACAACGACGTAAGTTTAGACAACGGAATTTTAGACATCAACGTGAGTTTGAGCAACAGCATGGTAAAACAGCAGCAACAACTTTAGTTTAGGCAACAACAAACTTAGATTAGACAACGAAATCAGTTTGCGCGTCCACGCGCGAAAAGGGCAAACTGATTTCGTTGTCTAAACTTACGTTGTTGCCATCGGCGCTGTTCAACAATTGCTTTACCACGTGGGCTTCATATGATTACTATACGCAGGTTGGTTCTTGCTGCCTGGGTTTAGGAAAACAGTCCTGTGGACAAGGCCGCCTTTGTTCTTCGCATATACGGGAAGTTACTAGAGGAGCAAAGTGGGCGGGGTCAGCTCATGTATGTAGCATGGTGGAGAGCGTTGACCGGCTTGTAATTGGGTCGGGATATGTGTCAATCTTACTGTCTATTTCGTAATTGGTCAGTAAATTAACGACGCGTATGTATATACAGCGCAAGTCGAATTTCGCGCGAAATGCCCATATTTTTTATATCACGTGATTGGGCAATAACGTTAGTTTAGACAACGGAACCAACTTTAGACAGCAACTTAGGTTAAGACAACAACGTAAGTTTAGGCAGCAACGAAAGTTTAGACAACAACGTAAGTTTAGACAACAACGTTAGTTTAGACAACAACATAAGTTTGAGCAAAAACATGATAAAACAGCAGCAACAACTTTAGTTTAGACAGCGAAATATGGTTGCCCTTTTCGCGTTCCATACTAGTCGCCATGATGAAAATGACTAAGTTTTTACGAAAATACCCGAAGATGGCCGAAGGTGATCGGAATAACAATTTGAGTGGATACTATTTACAAAAAAGCAGGTGCATAGTGCAAGTACAGGGTGACTACTGTGACATATACAGTGATGTAGAATTTCCACACTAGACGGTTATCAATTTGTACATATATATTCAAGTATGGTGTCAATTTCTCCTCTCGTTAAAAAGTCACACCCATAGTCCCTAGCTTGAAGTAACTCTCTTATATGATGCCCCCGTCGAATCAAGTTTTCATCATTCCAATAGTGCACCCCCCTAATATCAAATCTCTGAGTGAATAAAACATCCTTTATTACACGGTACTTGTTGCAGATATAGAAGTCCCGGGACAGAAGTTAAACATTATTGTTCAAAGTCATTCAAAAGATACTTAATTGATTTGAAAGTAAAGAATCTATCAACATAACACACCCCTAAAAATAAATGAAAAACTGCCGAAAGTCCGAAATGTCGACAAAAGCACGTGGCAGATTCAATCTATCATTAGATCTCACGCTTTATTCACTTCGTGAATGGTCGGTATTATTCGGCCATGCATTACGTCGTTTTCTCCATATTTCTCATTTTCCATCATGGCGGCTAGTGGGAGCAATCGCTCCCCTGTGCAAATTTTGGTAACTGGTATACACTGTCATTACAGACCATATCGGTTAGCGGGTGTAGTTACATGCTTGAGTGGTCACGAGGACGGTATGATGAGTGTTTAGTACCGTAAAGTTAACTTCAGCGTATTCTCCTGACATATAATCACAGTTACGATGAACTGATCAGTTTATGGTGATACCGCGTTTCGTAGGGCTTTTTTAGAAGCAGAAAATAACGTGATTTATTTTACTTTTCTGATAGGATTTAACCATAATCATTATGTTGAAGCTAGCTTCTTTCCAGCTATCATGTCTACCAAAACTAACGAGGTTCAATACGAAGGTTAATTGGTGTAGTCCAAACATGACCTATTCTTCCAGAAACAATTTTTTCAACTCTTCAGCCGAAATCGACGGCCGCCGTTCTTCGCAAGATATGCTGGTAAGTCAAATAGATTAGAACTCTCAACGCCTTGCGAACTTATGGAACATACAATTGTCGATATATCTCAAATTTTATGTTATAATTTTATATTTTGAGATATGAGATGAATCTCAATAGAGACATAAAGAAATGAATATAGATATCGAAAACTAAATTGGAAGCATCTATGATTGATTTATGAATATCTGATATGCAATCAGAAATAGCTGATAGATGTTTGCACTGTAAATATCAAACGTTTCATTAGGGTTATCAAGAAGGGAAACACGGATATCATCAATAGAAATCGTGGTATAAAGAATTGATTGAAGATATCCGAAATTTGTATTAGTGATATCACAAATCGAATTAGATTGATTGCATCGAGGATTGCATTGAGGATATGAAGAATTATATTGCGGATAACAAGGATTGATTTATAGATATTCAAAATATCATTTCGGCATTTCCGAAATTGACCTGGAGATATCCAATATTCATTTCGAGATCAGAATGCATCTGAAGATATCGAAAATGAATTATAGATATTAAGAATACAATTTAAGATATAGAAAATTTGAATTACAGCTATATAAAATCCTTCCATTTAATTATTGAGCAGCCATCACGTTACCAAACTGACAAATCAACAGAATTAACATAAACATAAATTCATGAAAGAAGTTCTGAAACTGTTGGAAGCCGTTCTTCAGTTTGAAAGAGGAATACGGAACGTAGACATCTTTAATTCAGTATTTTTGTATCTATAAATGAATCTTCTAAAATGAATATCTCTAAATATATTCTGAACATCTCTAAATAAATTCTGAATATCCCCGGCCGCATTCGTTTCCGAATATCTTTAACTCGTTATCTCGAAATTTTAGACATCTCGAAATGAATTTGACTTATCTCTAATTTTTCCTAGATATCTTGTAAACGAATTGAAATATCTCTAGTCTTTGGTATAACCAATCAACTTTGGGTAACTCTACTCTTGAACATTTGATATCTCTCTTGGTATCTAAAAGTTGAATCCTAGAGATCTCTTAATGAACACAAATTCTAGAAATTACTTATTAAATTTTTGATTTCACTAAATCAGTTTTTGATATCACTAAATCAATTTCTGATATCTCTAGTGAATTCTGTATATCTCTAAAACAAAGATGTTAAAACAGTATGATATTAAACACGTTTACTTTAATTGATATTTCTTTTTCAAAAGACTATAGTCTTGGTTGAGTTATTGGAACTGATCAAGCAATCGATTAACCTACCTATTTAGGTCTGCCCCTGGGATCCGACATCATCATCATCATTTTAGTTTTAGAAAAGCATTCCAGACATTTTACTATACTGTAATGTACTGTACTGCACTGCCCTGCCCTGCCCTGCGCTGCGCTGCGCTGCGCTGCACTGCACTGCACTACACTACACTACACTACACTACACTACACTACACTATACTATACTATACTATACTATACTATACTATACTATACTATACTATACTGTACTGTACTGTACTATAGTATACTATACTATACAATACTATACTGTACTATACTATACTATACTGTACTATACTATACTATACCGTACCGTACCGTACCATAGTATACTATACTATACTACTATACTATACTATACTTTAAAGGTGAGTATCTTGAAAATCGGAAGAACAAATCTATATAGAAACGTTATGAACAATTGTTTTCATTTTCGTTTTGTTTACTATGACATTTCGAGGGTTATTTTCTCGACTTTGTTTGTCTTTACACCCATCTCATACAGGACAAAGTGAATTATACTTCAGAAAATTATCCTTTGACGAAGGAAGAAACGATTTCATTTCTTACGGACCACTTGAAGATGCCGAATATTTTTTCAGACGAAGTTAAGTTTGATAAATTGAATATTTTGAATCACATCGTGAGGCGTATCAAACACCTGGTTCCAGGAGGTAATATTTCCATTTTAACTTCAAGTGGTGAGAACTACATGCAAGAAGAAAGTCTCTTCTTACGGAAGACTAAAAACGATATGCTATCTCTCCAAGGAGGACAGTGCTTTTGGTTTACCAGTTTCTTGTCCGCAATACTTTCCAACATCGGATACAGAGTGGGACTTGTCGGGGCAAACGATCGATCGCTAGATTCGATGTACGACGTACACTCAGCAATCCTCGTGTTCGATTTACTATACCCTGGTAGTAAACATTTAGTAGAATCTAGCCCTACCTATCCAATCTTCGCCGCTGTGCCTCTCAATGGTGACAAAGAATACGATTTGTGTAGCTTTGGCGGCACAAAACATAAGTTCGTCGACGCTGGGAATGGTATAGTTAAATATTGTCATCTTTTACAGCGAGGAGCGCTACCAAGGACAAAATGGAGTGACGTGATAGAGCAGGAAAACGAACTATGGGAAGTCGATATGGAGTATCGTACGGCTGCTTGTAAACCATTGTCATATTTCACAGGACTGATAACGCTCCTTTTATACATTCCGTCAATCGTACCCTTTTACCACACCAACCTTTTCTTAAGAGGCTTTTCTAAGGGTAAAGGGGTCAGTATTTTCAATCAAAAAGTTACCCTGACAGATGAAAACGGATACATTTTTGAGAAATATTCTGTTAATTCATCATATGATATTGTCGAAGTTGTGACAAAATATTTCCCTCAATATACACCAACATTGATTAAGAAATGTCTGGTTAACCGGGAAAAGGTCCAGGCCTTTACTTTGTCTCCATAGTTTGCAGAGCATGACTGAGTTTAACCATGGAGCTATAAACCTGGGATAGCTCCATGCTCAAACGTGCATGCTTTTATTCTTCATACTCATCTATATTGTGTTTTATTCTGCAGTTTTACTATATATTATGTGTCACATATTTTTTTTTACTGTTACATAGCGTTTTAGCGCACTTTTGTGGATTTTACGCTTTATAAAATAAATTATTATTAAATTTTACGTTAAGGTCCGTCCACTCATTAATATGCATGAGATGGGAACCACAACAATGCTACCACTGCTAAACAAAACGTACTTTAAAGTTGTCATTTTTCTATCGGCAAAATCGGTCGTGGAGTCAGACTCGGATGTCGCGGGCTCGACTACAACACTTTCCAAGGTATATAAACACTAATCTGTATTGGACAATGAATGAACGATGATGATGACGATGATGACGATGATGATGATGATGATGATGATGATGATGATGATGATGATGATGATGATGATGATGATGATGATGATGATGATGATGATGATGATGATGATGATGATGATGATGATGATGATGATGATGATGATGATGATGATGATGATGACGACGACGATGATGATGATGGTGGTGGTGGTGGTGGTGGTGGTCGTGATGGCGGTGGTGGTGGGAGACATTCATGTGAACTCTCATTAATGACCGTTATCAATAAAAAAATTGACAAAGCTCCAGGTAATGACTCTCTGTCTGTTAATTTTTACAAAGGTTTCCATTTTTTTTTTTACATTTATGCTTTTTCGAATGTTGTAAAATACCCTTTCTGTATTCATTTAAAAGGAAATACTTGTAATTTTCAACATAACTTCAATGAATAGAGGGGGAAATGTCGTGATCATGATGATGTAAAGGATGACGATGATAATATATTTCTATAGGGCTATACGTAATATCTCAAAACACTTTACAGTACATATAATACAAGAGTAAAAATCCTAATAATTAAACATATATAAAGATACATTGTTGAGGACTAAAAGTTACAAAGTAGTCAAACAAATTATACAATTAATGAAACTAATATGAACAAGGTTAAAGCAAATAAAAACAAGAAAGACAGTCATTAAAGTACATAATAAAAAGATGAGTTTTGAGATGGGAGTAAAAAGACGCGGCGCAGGTGCACAAATATGAACCGCCATATCACCATAAAACTTGTTAAGAGTTACTTAATGGCTGGCGCTATTTCCATGTCCAGGGGTCCAGCATGATCCTAAACTTTAAAGAGAGGTTGAATTTCAAAACATCCAACCTTGATGAGAAATATTCACGGCAGTTATATGGGGGGGGGGGGGCAAATGCCATCTGCACAACTGATCAGCTTATAAAGAACTAGGACATGTGGGAGTCCCATGTACACATAAACGTACATAACAAACAGGTCCTCACATATTCATTGAGTCATACTCCCCCACCCCCTCCCCTTTCCCCTCCCCTCTCGCCACCCCATTCCCCTCCCCTTCCTTCCCCCTCCCGCCTCCCCAACAACGATAAAGATTACATCAAGAAGTATTCGTATAGTTCTCGTCAACCAAGACGTTAATTTGATAAGATGACACCGAACCTTTGTGTCTGTTTTTTACATGAACACGCGCTTTGAAGTATCATGTTACCACCTAGTGTAGTGCCATGGGGATTTAATTCTAAACTTAAACGAGACAGTAAAGGTTGAGGTTTGATTGCAGTTCTACCGACTGAATACATCACACGAAATGCACTCACCCCGCCCCTCCCCTGACGCCGCCCCCGGTTAATAAAGTGGTGGGATGTCAGTATGTTACAACTGTTCAATGTGTGCACTTATAGCCAGTAGGTGAATCTACAAATCAGTATATAATCAGTTTCTCAAGATTTCGCAAGATTTCTCATGATAATGTGGGGTTATCATATTTACTGATTTATACTACTATATAATTATACATCATATTGTTTTTACATTGATAATATATGTATTATGTATGGTATACTTTATCCGACGTTATGATGTCGTAGAAAATCAAGGATGAAACTGTCAATCGAAAGGTTTCAATATACCCAAGTTTGAGTTTAAAAACATATATACCTTCATACAAGTTTAAAACTGTTCTTTACTCCAGATTATATTTAAGGCACACAACATCTTCATACTGGATATGAATTCGGTGAAACATGTTTATCACCATCGACAAGATAAATCAAATGCTTGCTTTTTATCCCAGCCTTTCTCAATCTCTTCCGGTGAAAACTGTGGAAAATATGTGGTGACAAAATTCACAACATCGGAAGATGAGGAAGCACGTAGTTTCTCCAAAAGGAAACCTTTTTCATCTCTCAGAGTGACTCTTTGATTGAAGATCAAAACCCATTTACCTTGAGAAAAACCTCTCAAGAAAAGGTTGCGATGATTAAATGATATAATAGTTGGAAAGGCAGTAACGAGGAACGCGTTTTCTGTGATATATGACAATGGTATACAGCTAGCCGTATGGTACTCCATATCGACTTCCCAAAGTCCGTCGTGTTCACTTATTACGTCACTCCAATCTGTTCTCGGTCGCTCGCCTTTCTCTAATAAGTGGCAGTATTTTATAATGTCACCTCCAGCGTTAACGAATTTGTGCTTTCTACCGCCATATCGGCTCAAATAGACGTCTTCCTCACCCTTGAGAGGTAGGCGTACTGCTTCAAAGATTGGATAGGTAGGGCTAGCTTCTAGTAAATGTTTACTACCAGGGTACAGTCAATCGAATACGATGATTGCCGCATGGACGTTATATATTGAATCTAGCGATCGATCGTTCGCACCAACAAGTCCGACCTTATATCCAATGTGGGCAAGTAGTGCGGACAAGAAACTGGAAAACCAAAAACAGTGTCCGCCCCGGTGGGATAAAATGTCGTTTTTAACTTTCACAAGAAACTGCCTTTCATCTTGTACGTAATTATCATTATTTTCTGTCAAGACGGAAACGTTACCACCTGGTACAATGCGTTTGAAACGCCCCAATATGTTATTCAAAGTATTTAATTTATGTTGTTGCATCTTGACTTGAAAATCCGGCATCTCCAAATCATCAGAAAGGAACGAAATAGCTTCTTTATTTGTCAATGGATAGTTTCCGAGCCTGAAATGTCTCTGTTGACTCTGCATAATTAGAAGTGTAAAATAGAAATTTATCAACTACTGGAATATTAAAAAGATTTCAAATTTTCACGACATAAGTGTGGGGATTCATACCTATAAGATTTCTGATATCTTACAACAGCAATGAAATGATATACCTGATGAAAACATCCTTCAAAGTGTGCCTGTCATCTAAAGAAAAATGTAACTCCATGTATTTAAGCAGGGAGTTGTTCCATAACAACTCCCTGATTTAAGGGACTGTTTTGTGTATCAAACCAGGGAGTTGTTATGGAACCATAGCAACTCCCTGATCAAACTAGTGTAAACTGCAGATACAATGTAACAATTTTGTCGTACAAGAAATTCATACACAAAGTGTGATATGCATTTCGTTTGGGATTATTTTAAGATGGCAATCTTTTGCTATCTGTAGAGGTACGACCCCTCACCAAATATAAGTTTCTTGTCAAATGATACGACCAATCCCTGATACACAACATAGTCTAGCAAGCACACCTTTTTATAAATCATTGCTGTTTTGGCGAGGGTGTGGTCAAGCGGTCAGAGTGTCCGCCCCACAATGTCATACCAATCTTGACCGATTCAAAAATGTGCTGCTTTGCAGTGTTGTTGAGCAGAATCTCGCTCTCACCTTTGAACCAGGGCCCATGAATGTATATGGCTACGCCACTGACGCAAACTAATTCGTTCTTGACGCTATATACTATATATTCAACTTCCATCATTCTATCATATGTAGAATCATATATGCATGTGGCAAGGAACCAAGCAGAAATAATAAAGTCTAAAATATCAAACGGTTGGAGGGGGGGGGGGGGGGGCGTTGGCATTCTAGCCATCAATTTCATACTATGGCCAAACCTCGACAATCTTTTGAACCATGAAAGGGGAGGGACGGGTTGACCACGACGTCAATAAAGTTCGAAACTCCGGGGAGGGGTGGTGGTGATACTTTACCGGACACATCTACTGTATATGTTTGTCCCATTTCCGGAAAACGTCATCACCAACGCAACGACAGCTCCCTCAAAAATTTAAGTTTTAATTTTATCCAAATTCTAAGTTGATTCGGCAACTAGCAAATTTTACTGAAAGAAAAATCTGATCCAGTTTTAATGAATTAAATAGACTTCTGAAGACAAAGTGTGAACGATACATTTATGTACTGTAAACAGTATGAGAACAGAGCACACAAGATTACCAGCTAAGAGTGTAGTAACTTTCTCTACAATATATCAAGTTCATATTTTTAGTTGGACTACTCCTATCAACAAATTAGCGGATGGAACTCAGGAATAAACTGTTCAATTTTGGTAAAGAAACATTCATAACAGTACCATTACCATGGATACAAGTCTTTGGGAATTGGGCATATTGCGAAAGTACCAACATTGCGTGCGAAACTCCCCCCCCCCTTCGCACTCGAACTACTTCCCCCCTCCCCCATTGAAATATGTCGAGAAACTACGCCATGTAGCACTTTCGGACAACACAGTTCAGCACCGAATCACTGACATGTCGAATGATATCAAGGACCAAAGTCGTGGAGCAGATTAACAAAGCTGGGACGTTCAGCATACAAATTGACGAGTCCTCCGATGTTTCATCATGCGCTCTGTTATAGTATGTGTACGCTGTTTGAAGGATGGAGAAATCAAAGAAGAATTTCTCACATGCAGTATGTTGGATTTGACCACCAACGGTGAAGATGTTATGGAGAAACTGTCCATATTTTTGGAGGAAGAAAGACTGAGTTGGGATCAAGTTTGCGGCGTTTGCACAGATTGCAAAACAGCGATGCTAGGCTCACAGTCAGGTTTTTCATATATTGTCATCACGAAAGCCCCGCATGAGCTTTTTGAACATTGTATAACATATCGACAAGCTTTGGCGGGGAAACACTCGATGGACCGCTTTTGGAAACGATGAAGACGAGCGTCCAAACGGGTGAACTTTGTGAAAACACACCACCACCCCTCCCCGGAGTTTCGAACTATATTGAAGTCGTGGTCCACCCGTCCCTCTCCTAAATACGCGATTGTTCAATAAACTGTGCAATGAATGGTATTCTGAGCATAAAAGGTATTCTCCATTCTACGGACGTTCGCTGGCGCTCTCGCGGTAGGCGTACTTCGGATAGTGTTCGATTTGACTGAAGAAATCGAACTGATTTACGATATGCAGGGGAAGGCAGGTTTACTCATTCAATGGAGAGAACCAGTCTACAAGATGAAAGTTGCTTATTTTGGCAGATATCTTTGGACAGTTGAACTACCTCAACAAAGCCCTGCAAGGGAAGGACAATTTTGTTTTCGATGTCATTGATAAGATTCGAGCATTTACCAGTAAGATGACAAACTGGCACAGAAAACTAGCGAACGGCAACACCGCCATGTTGGAAAATATCTCTCGTCTTGGATGAAACGAGCCCGAGGCGGTGAAAGTCGTATTTATCGACCACATGTCTGCCCTGGTAAATGAGTTCGAGAGATACTTCCCGGCCTAGATGACCACTGAACACCAGGTAATTCTTGGACCAAGTCACGTTCATTCCGGAAGACGATGACAACCGCCAGACGGAGCTTCTCTCTTTCTTTAGGTAGGCGTTCGTCTTTAACACAGAAACACTGCCCCCCCCCCAATCCTGGATCCGAAAGAATGATTCATATCCAAAACTTTACAGCGATGCCATGAAGATGCTGCTGCGTTTTGGCTCCATATATCGATGTGAGAACGGCCTTCTCTGCCTTTCTGAAGACTAAATCACGGAACCGCCCGATGCCCAGTATGACCTCCGCTGCGCCTTCAATGACACTGCACCTCGACCAAGCAAGCTGCTGTCATCTATCCAACATCAGCCGTCCCACTGAACGTGAGATCTTCGAATTGTGGTGGTGTAGAATTCATGTAAATTTAAATGTGTTGAATAGTGCAGTACTTGTCTCACATGAGGTTATTGTTGCTTGTTGATTGTTGTTCGGGTTTGGATAATTCAGCAATTCCATATTCCTGGGAGGGGTAATGCAACGGGAACGGTTGAAAACCACTGTTTTCAAGTGACAGGATATGAAAGATATTGCGTCAGTCATTTTGTAAGCTTCAAGTAGTGGTAGGATGTGGGCATCTCTTTATTGGAAGAATCAGGTATAGGCAAAGGTCAAAGTGGGGGTAAGGCAAGATCAAGTTTCCATCCCTACTTTTTCTCAATTAATGATGCACTTCATAGAATTGCTGGATCATTCAGCTGGATTTCTTTGCATTCGCGATGGCGTGGGCAGCGAGGTGAGTTGAAGGGTGAGGACAGAGGGGAGAATTCGGTGTGTGATATCGAGATAAAGTGAATAGTTCATAGCTATAATGCACTCAGGGTGCCATGAACTCGGATGTGCGGGAATCGACAGCAACCCTGGTATGTACATTTAAATTGGTGCAAGAAACTTGTCATCAATTGCCAAGAAGAAACGTGCAGCAAGAAATCAGTCAACCGTTTGGCTTGCTTTCTGGTTCTTATATTTCCTCTAAAAAGATATGCCGTATATATTCACGTATTAAGCCTGCCATACAAACATCTGATTCTGCGTCCATTGAAGCTATGGAATCGTTTTCACTTTTGGTGTTACTTTTAAGATTTATGTAAAGTGATCATCGCTTCGTTAGTCTTTTATATCACTTAATTATGATTGAAACACGGAGAATACATCTATTCCAATCGACAAATAATGTTCTTTTGTTTGTCTACTTTGTAATTATATGTGCAAACTATTCTTACATCTATCAAAGCATTTCAGTTACTTAAATAAACACAAAACGAAATTCTAAGACCTTGGTCACGTGAGTTTTGTTGCCGACTGCGCATGTCAATTGGCGATCTGTCACTTGATTTTCGTAACAAAAAACCGGCGAGTCCGATCAAACTACTGATCCATTCGGCAGAATTTTTACACGGTTGTAAAGCTTATGGAAAATTTAATCTGCAAATCGTTTGCACCAATCGCATTCGTCTCGACCAAGAAAGAGCGTTGCTGGGTATATAACTTAATTAAATTGACAGAAACTGTGCGTTCCAAAGTCAAAATAGTCGTTATTGAAGGGACATTCGATTACCACAGAAATCACACATTGAACCACGCACTTAAGGACCCGCCGGATGGTACAGGATAGCAAATGCGACGTCAGTCCTGAAATGGACACATTGTTATTCTCAGAGTGAAAAGGTAGGACTATGGAAAATAACGAATAGCTGTAATACTAGCGCATGAATGATACATTAGCTCAACTCCTGAGGCACTGTGACTACAGTTTGTATGAAACTTCAACAAACTTTTATTGTGCACAGATGGTATCCGCTAGATTTGCACCAATTCTTAAGCCTAGCCAGTGTTACTTTCTTTGCGTGGCATAGTGGCCTAGCCTAGATGCCTAGGGTAAGGCTGAATTTATGAATTATTGGGTACCCAATTTAAGCACGGAAACGGAGCGGGTTCCAATTTAAAAAGATAAAGTGATAACTGCTAACTACGATTTCATAACCGCGAAAGGTTTATGGCTACATGGCGAACAACTTTTACACCAAATATATCTCTCGGGCTCCATTCAACGTTCTAGGGCCAGTAAAAGTTATTCCTAAACTGCAACTCTAACTTCAAGTCAAACTCTAACTTTAACTGAAACTGAATACAACTAACTATGCATACACTGAGAACGCCCCAGATAGGAAATGCATGCTCTATATGTTATCATACTGAGTATAACGTCTGTTCCAAATAAGGAGAGAAAAAAAAAACAGAGATCAAAGAACAAGGTCAAAGATAAAACTGACCGAACGGACAACTAAAGTAACCATAACAAAAGTGACCACATCGACAATCCCGAAGACCATACGATTTTATCACAACAGTTAAATATATTACGCACGCAAACCACAAAGAGAGACATAACTGTAGGATTCTTTGTAATAAAACAAAAACGATAAACTTCGAACTCCAGATAAAAGAATCTCTCCACGACTAGTCCATTCATAGATAAACAAAAGACTGACCTAGTCAAAACAGACCGACTGACCTGTTCAGTACAGCCATTTATATTTGGCTATATGCAAAGTGAATATAGGAAAATATCAACTACTTGTTCAATTGACCTAGCTGGACACAAATTCCGCCAGTATAGGTTGACCATAGAAGTGGTAGCGATACTTTGTAGATCCCTAGACACAAAAACGATCTTGGCGAATATAGGAAGAAGTTAATCTTCCCTCTGCGGGAAGTGTTTGTCACACTGTCAGATTTGACCCTGGTATTGACCATTTCGCAAAACCACGTTGGAAGTAAACGGTTAGTTGTCATCCCAAGTGAAAATCTGCTCAACCAGTGTTACTATACAGGCGCGTATCCAGGATTTTCTAACCCGGGGGGCGCGAATTACTATCTAAGCGGAGCGCCACCATCAGTTGGCGCGCAGCGTGCAAGAAAATTTCTGGTTTTGATACCCCCCAGATCACCGGAAATAGCACTTCTCGGGCTTGAAAATGAGCAACCAGATGTAGACTTTTGCCTGAGAACCAAGTATTTCCCAAAAGTTTTTTTTTTCCATCCATAACCTTTTTGAAGATTGTCACCAGTCACACATCATGTTCGACTTCATTGCATGTCCTATGGATGATTGCTTTTGTAGGTGATTCTACGTCACGGCCCACAATATCCGAAAGCCCCACTTTTGAAGGTTTTAAGCCCATTATTTGTTGAGAATTTAAAAATTCACATTTCTCGTGAATAAAATCACTTGAAAACATACCAATAATGTTGCACAAAATTCAATCTATGGACAAGCAATATAGAAAAACCTCCTTGAACCCCAAACAGACAGGTCAAAGTTGCACGAGTAGAGGAAAGTATGATGAAGAATGTTGGTGAGGAAATTTTGGAAAATTCAGAGACAGTTAATTTCTTGGTGTAGAAATATTGCAACCTCTTATAATGGCTATTATAAAACTTGGTTGAAGGAAATGAAAAATAGCAGATATTTCCGATATCAGGAATTATCGAAACCGAACACTACACTCATAGGCGTAGGTCCCGTAGGAGGCGGTGGCTGCAGCCCCCCTTCCCCCCCCCCCCGCAACCAAAGTTTTCCCCATCTTTTTCGGGCACCTACTGACAGAAAAATAAATAGTAATGAATAGCTTAAAAATGATCTCCTTGGTAATTAAAATAAAGTTGTAAGCTTGGCCGACATAACTACTGTAAAAGAGAGTTTTGACATAAATGGATCTGTATGATTTTTCTCCATCTACATAGGACAATTCGTTGTTTACATAGCATCCAGCGGTATACTGTGCAACTTTGACGGACCGTAAGGTACACGATGCCATGCACTGTAATGACTGATGTTTGCTTATATGATATTGGCACTGATATGTTGAACGCGCGCTTCGCGCGCGAAAAATTTTGGCTTTTTTTTCGGGCAAGTCATCACAGCCCCCAAATTCAATTGGGCTCCTACGCCTTTGACTACACACATAGACAGTTTTTGAGGCTGTTCATCGTGGAACATGCATTTCAATGCTCACTGATTTGATGTTGTATCTGCTCTTTGCTTTACAAATTCGAACAGGCGTGTAGCGAGTAATTGCCAAGGGAGGGGCGAAGCCTGTAGGCAAACTATCTAAGCGAAGCGCCACCATGAGTTGGCGCGAAGCGTACAAGAAAAATTTGGCCGAAAATGCCTCCCAGATCGCTGGAAATGACACTTCCCAGGCCTTGTAAGTTGCATCTAAGCATTGTCTATTTTGAAATTACTAGCGATGTCATAAAGAAAATTTGCTCGGGGGGGGGGGGCGGTCGCCCCTTCCCGAAATGCGTCATGTACCCCGACGACTCGGTCGAGTTCAAGACCAGCCACAGTTGGGTCCATATAGCACAATTGTACAATTGTTTAAGGCGTCCATACACACACACGCGTTATGATAGACCATATATTGTATTTATATAGATACATTAGTGAGAGAGGAAAAATGGAAACGTCAAAAATGGAGTTGTCGGTGTAAGGGGTAGTGTGAGGCCACACCCCCTCCGTAATCTTCGATCTGTCACTGGCTACCATGTGTATATAATAGGGATCAGCGCTTTAACTATGACTGTTCCTCTTTCTCTTCCCGAGGTCTTGGCTATCTTCTACTCCCTCCTCTTTTCCTCTTTCTCTCTTTTTTCTTTTTCTTTTCCCTTCCTTCCTCTCCTCCTTTTCTTTTTTTCCCCCTCCTTTTCCCTTTTTTCTACTCTTTTTTTTCTCTCCTCTTTTCCTTACCCGAGGGGCGCGCGCCCCCAACGCCCCCCTGGATACGCACCTGGTGTATAGAACCACTCTATTGGCCCAAACACAAAAAACCATCTCCCTTTTATATGTCTGTGTTAATTATTGAACTTTTCAAGGTGTTGCAAATCTGCAGATCGAAGTACAATTAGGAGATAACATTGAAACTTAGCATAAGCTTATTGATATTACTAGCTATTACTCACCTTTTGAAATTGAAGTCGCTGCTAAACAACATCAGATATGTTATTGATCGGACGATATAACTTTTTATAAAGATATTGCTAACCTGTCAGCAATTGTTCATCAAGAGCTTTAGACCTAATATTACACGATCAAGATGGGTAGTCTGGCCTTACCAGAGGCTTACATTAAAATATCAATTTATAACCTTTGAGATTAGGCTTCTGAGATATTTGAGAAAATTGCCACATTGCTATATGTCTTGTGTTCATAAATTGTACAATGAACTACATAGCTGCGCAGTATATAAGGAACGGGGTGGGGTGGTTGTACTCGTAAGGGATGGATGTTTCACTTGGAGATAGACCTACTTCATAAAAGCCCACATGTAAAGTAGGCCTAGATTGCTTCAAGCCTACAATTGGTTTTGTGCTCCTCCTTGTTGCTTAAGTTATAGTTTATGTAATTCATTTTGATGAACGATAAGTATCCAATTGTTGAATTTCTGAATGTGGCCAATATTCAATCAACCTTTTTATTAATTGATGATTTTGAATGATTGGATCAAATGAAAGTGATTTCCTAAATCAAACTATTGCTCCAACAATCATTTCAATCGGTCAGGCAAACAGCTTTTTGAAGTTAAGTCAGAGCAATAATATCCACCACAACCAATATACAATATATCCTCATAGACAGCGTTGTAACGAGACACCTACCTACATTTCTAGTAATATACAAGTTTCATATATATATCCTTGTTTGTGTCTACGGTACGAAGGTCGACTGCAAAAGATATTGACAATTACGATATACGCTCCAAGGGTCAACTTCTGTAGTGCACCATGTAAACAAACAATACGGTTTCAAAAAATACTGCCCGATGGGATGGGATGGGTTTAAAGGGATGGATCGTGTGTCACCTTTGAAAATGTTTGGTTCCATCGTAGGTGGCTTAAATGAAAATGGTGCTATATTTGGCAAGTTTTTTGCGCTGTGGTCAGGCGCTGCCCTCCTGACTGGGACCTAGGGCGGACCCCCCACCCCCCCCCTGGACGCTACTGATGCACCCTAAAGTGCAAACTGAGATGTGGAACTTAACACAGAACTATGCAAATTGCTTTTGCGAAGTAGGGCTCATCACTATGTTGGCCGGCGCGGAGCACGGATGATACTAAAGTACATTTAGAATAATAATAATAACTAGTCTTATATAGGTCAAACGCCAACAAAAGTTGTTTAGTGCGCTTAACGGGTGCTGCATGTGCAAAAACTAATAGAGATGAGAAAAAAGGAAAGTTTAACGACAGCACCTGAATTAAATAATAGAATTCAAAGATCTAAGTTCAACCGGGAGGGAGTTCCATAAACGTGGTGCAGCATTCAGAAAGCTACGGTCACCGAAAGATTTTGTATGTGACATTGGAACCTGAAGTTGACATTGATATATGAGTATTGGTCTACATTTAGTTTCCTGATGTAAGAGAGAATTAACGTACATTGGGGTACCAGTTTTAATGGCACGAATAGCTAGAATGAGGATTTTGTAGTCAATACGGAGGCTTATTGGTAACCGGTGTAATTCTTCCAGTATACTGGAAGAGTGATAGTGGTAAACCTGTTCGCCCTATGGACGATTCGAGCAGCCGTGTTCTGGATCCTTTGCAGTCTCGATAATTGGGATGTAGCTACACCAAATAGTAGAGAATAACCATAATCAAGCATATCTCGACCATCGTTTGCCCTATAAATACCCTATTGACTTACACTTTAAATCAAAATATTCTAGATAGAACTTCTCACTAGCTAAACGCTACCCATCGCTGGATAACTGACAAGTTGGCCTTACATGGCACCATCAATATTCCGTATGATGACCGTGTAGATTTTTGCTATCAGATCCTCTTTCTCAGAATTAAATAATTTTCGTAACCTGCTAAATCATATAAAAATAGTTTAATCAACCCAAGGTTTGCACGACATGTATCTCCATTCATGCTCTGCAACATCCAAGCCACACAAACGAAAAAGATTATGATTGAAGACATATCACACAAGATGTTTTCCTGCTGCTTTTTGCACTTCTCCTGAAGGTAAACACTTGGGGCGGATCGATAAAGACTGTATATGTAGTATGCCATCTTGACAGTAGGCCTATATCTCGTTTGTAATGTACTTCATATTAGGCTTATGTTATTTTTCTGCTGTACTGTGTGTTATGTTTTTCCGTACGATATTATGAGAAAAAATAATTGAATTGATGGTCTTTTGACGAGGGTTAACATTTCCGGCGGACGTACACTTCCCTAACTGTGGTAGGGCGCCTAAAGCAAAGTCGTCAGTCTCATAGGCTCAAACAGTATGTTTAGTCTATTCTGCCAATTTAAGTCAAAATGGGATCTGCAACTAGATGGATTGCCTATGTGTTTATTACTATGTTACACGACTTTTCAACATTTTATCCCGTCTATTCATTGCGTTGTCAGGTATCGTTTCTGGAACAACGCCAAAAGATGGCAGGTATGACCAAGGAATACAGAGAAGCATTAGATAAGACTTTGGTGTGTTTGACGAATGACTTGGAGGTCGCTGAAGCTTTAGTTTACCTACAAAGCAAAGGAATTCTTACGGAAAACGACAGGAAAGAAATTGAAAAATCAACTACGAGAATAAAGAAAGTAACTGAACTTGTAAAACGAATCAAACGGAAAGGGGATAACTCGTACTTTACTTTGAAGGAACACTTGGAAGACACTCTAGGATCTAAACATATCGCTATAGAATGGACAAGAATTTGAAGGAAGTCGAAGAAAAATGGGCAAAGGTGACGGTAAATATCTTAAATAAATGAGACGTATAAGTTTAACCAAAAATAATGGTCTATCAGTTTCAAATTTTCTGCGACGGCATGCAAGGTACTGTAACTATTGCTACTGTAAAACAAAGGTGCGGCGTAAAAGGGGGAGGCTCAGAGGCACGGGGCCCCCTTTGTTGTGAAAAATTGGAAAATTCGCCCTATTTGTATAAGTTAGTGGTGCTGATGTTCTCATTTTCTACATGAAACGTAAATTCCCCTGTTTTAATTTAATTTGCGCCTTTTTTTTTTTTTTGAAGAAACATTCAAACACTAGAACACATATTATACAGATAGTTCATCTTGTGTGGCAGGTTTGACGTAATTCGATTTCCTCCAGACCCGCCAAAGGTATAACCCCTAACACTCGATGTGTGTATCCCTAGCTTTGGCCTTAAGATTCTTTTCTCTTCCAGTGCTTGTGGTACCGTTAGCGATACCAGGCGCGTATCCAGGATTTTCTAACCCGGGGGGCGCGAATTACTATCTAAGCGGAGCGCCACCATCGGTTGGCGCGCAGCGTAGAAGAAAATTTCTGGTTTTGATACCCCCCCAGATCACCGGAAACGGCACTTCTCGTGCTTGAAATGACCAACCAGATGTACACTTTTGGCCTAAGAACCAAGTATTTCCTAATAGTTTTTTTTTTTCCATCCATAACCTTTTTGAAGATTGTCAACCCGGCACACGTCATGTTCGACCTGATCGCATGTCCTGTGGGTCTTTGCTTTTGTAGGTGATTCTACGTAGCGGCCCACAATACCCGTCAGCCCCACTTTTCAAGGTTTTAAGCCCCAGATTTGTTCAGAATTTGAAAATTCACATTTCTCGTGAATAAACTCACTTCAAAAAATACCTATAATGTTGTACAAAATTTCATCTATGGACAACCAATGTAGAAAAACTACCTTCAACCCCTAACAGACCGATCAAAATTGCACGAGTAGAGGGAAGTGTGATGCAGAATGTTGGTCAGAAATTTTCGAAAATTCAGACACAGTTAATTTATTGGTGTAGAAATATTAAACCTCTTATAACGGCTATTATAAAACTTGGTTGAAGGAAATGAAAAAATAGCAGATATTTCCTTCAACCGAACACTACACACATAGGCGTAGGAGGCGCGGCGGCAGTGGCGGAGCTATGGGTATTGGTCAGGAGGGGCGACAATGGTCTGTAGGGGCGCTTTCGACACTATCTAAGCGGAGCGCCATCACTGGTTGGCGCGTAGCGCACAGACAAATTTTGAGTAAAGATACTCCCTAGATCGCCGGAAATGACCCTTTCAGGGCCTGGCTAATTTGCAGATAAACGAAGAATAGGGTGTCACCGCCAAATTACACCAACAAAATGTGAGAAATGTCAATAAGTAGATGAGAGCGCAATAAAAAAGTCAATAATGTAGAATAACTAAAAAGAGGTAAAGAGCTGAAAAAGGCGCCAGCAGTCCATTTGAGTCCGTCAGGGGGCGCATCCTCCCCCTGACCGTATGGACGCTCCGCCACTGCGCGGCGGGGGTGCAGCCCCTAATTCGCCATTACTAATGTAAAAGAACTTTTGACATAATTGGACCTCCATGCTTTTTATACATCTACATGAGACATGTCGTTGTTTACATTAGCATCCCGCGGTATACTGCGCAATTTGAACGGACTGTACGGTACATGATGGCATGCGATGTAATAACCGATGCTTGCTTATATGATATTGACATTGATACATTGAACGCGCGCTTTGCGCGCGAAAATTTTTGGTTATTTTTTCAGGCAAGTCGGACAGTTTTGAGGATTTTCATCCTGGAACGCCATTTTCATGCTCACTGATATGATGTGATATCTGCTGTTTGCGTTACAAATTCGAACAGGCGCGTAACGAGGAATTTGCCAAGGGAGGGGCGAAGCCTGTAGGCAAATTATCTAAGCGTAGCGCCACCATAGGTTGGCGCGAAGCGTACAAGAAAATTTTGGCCGAAAATGCCTCCCAGATCGCTGGAAATGGCACTACCCAGGACCATTTGTTAGCGCGAAGCGTACCAGCAAATTTGGGCCGAAAATGTCTCCCAGATCGCTGGAAATGACACTTCCCAGGCCTTGTAAGTTACATCTAAGCACTTTCTATTTTGAAATTACTTAGCGATATCATTTAAAAAAATGCTGAATGGGGGGGGGCGGTCGGCCCCCTCTCAAAATGCGTCATGTTTCCCGACGACACGGTCGAGTTCGAGACCAGCCACAGTTGGTTTCATAGCACAATTCTACACACGCGTTATGATAGACCATATATAGTATATATTAGTGAGAGAGGAAAATGGAAACGTCAAAAAAATGGAGTTGTCGGTGTAAGGGGTAGGGTGAGGCACACTTTTACGAAATCATTGATCCGTCACTGGCTACCCTTCAGCGCTGTAATGATGTCACTGTTCCTCTTTCTCTTCCCGGTGTCTGCGCGTTTTTCTTTTACTCCCTCCTTTTCTCCTTCTTCTCTCTTTCTTCTTTTTCTTTTCCCTTCCTTCCTCTCCTCCTCCTCTTTTTCCCCTCTTTTTTCCTTTTTTCTTCTCTTTTTTGTCTCTCCTCTTTTTCTTACCCGGGGGGGCGCGCGCCCCCAACGCCCCCCCCCCCTGGATACGCACCTGCTATACCAATCTGTACAAATAGTAGCGTAATATTTAGCAAAATATTTTCTGGAAATCAACAAGATGTTCGAGGCATTTGGGGTTTACGACTTACCCCTTATGTCCATTTGAAATGTCTTTATTCATAGATGACAATCTGATCGACGGTGCTGTCCGAAACTCCCATTCGTATGTGTGATATATTAGTTATTATCTAATCGACCATTATTACACAGTGCTGTATAATACCACCTGTCATATGCCTGCGATGACCATTATTACTCACTGTATTATATCACCTGTCATAGGGTGATAGACTGATTCTCAGCGATAGTATTGTCTCCTTTCTTGAAAATTTGGTTTTTTAGCGGTTTTAAGAGCATCAGGGTACGTCCCAGAAGTGAAAACCCGGCCTATGCGCTATGTCACGTCCGGTTTTTCAGCAACTATAGCCTACTGCCGGTCCGCGGTCGAAGGGTCGTTCATGAGTGGTCATCATGGAGATTCGAAACCATTCAGATCAATGATATATTTTTCGCACATGTAATTTTTTCGACACCATAAATCCCAGTGGGGGGCCACTGGGGGGCGATAAGCTTTCACGCCCCCCCCCCCTGGCTACGCCACTGACGTAACTAATGCGATGGTAAGTTCATAGATGACTGTAGCCTTACTTATCATGTCTGTCTTGTCTTATCCTAAGTCTGTTTACTGGCAGAAAGGAATGATGCAAGTGCCTTTTCTTTTCTACTCAAACCGTAAACTTGCCACTGACATTTATCCAGTTAACACTACTCACCTCTCCGCGACCACTCCCGTATATAAAATATGGCATATAGCGCTTAATCAATGCAATTTACCTGCACGACTTGTGACGAGTAGTAGCGCCTATTAGAATAGTGAGATTTCAAACTCGTCTCGTAGCTCTGGTGGGCCATACTTGCGGGACGACACCAACTAAATTCAGGATAGAGCCGCACCCTTCCAGGTAGCCAGGAGAGCACCGATACTTTCAAAGAATGTAAGTACACCATGGTTGCGTTTATCTTCTATAACGTTCCACAAGGCAACCTAGAGTGAATTTGCGGTTATATCAGTATAGGTTTGTATGGTATATAGGGGGTCAGTGTTAAAAAGTACGGTAGATCACAGGAAACGTATGGGATTATTTTCGTCGAATGTCGAATTGGGAAGGGGAGGGGGGGGGGGTAG
Organism: Apostichopus japonicus; assembly: GCF_037975245.1. NCBI lineage: Eukaryota > Metazoa > Echinodermata > Holothuroidea > Aspidochirotida > Stichopodidae > Apostichopus > Apostichopus japonicus. The sequence goes on along the minus strand of NC_092563.1, from coordinate 15,308,129 downwards.
AACGGGAGGGGAAAGGTCCTTTATTCTATGCAAAACGTGGGCTCATGGGTTTTCATTGGTTAAAAACTGCCATCAACCCCCACGTAATCGTTGATTCATAAATATACGAGCCCTCCCCTCCCCCCCCCCCCCACACACACAAAAAGATACAAGAAATAGGATACAAGAATGTACTAAGCATAACGATGGCGCTACATTATTTAGCCTACCTGTTATGAAGTGTTTTCGCAATACATGGCATTTACTATGGGCATTGTGGACTTTGTTTATGGAGCATTTCTTCAAGATAAGCGTTCTGAACTGCATAGGTTTTCTTGACAGTTTTAAAGTTATTATAGTGTCACTGATTAGCAATACTTAGGCACAATTATAGCTATATAGTTCAACACTACATATTTGGGGGCAATTAGCATACTACTTGTCTCCAGTTTTGACGCTACGATTTGACCTCGGATAACAAAAATACAATAAAAACCAAATATCATAACTCAGTAGACACCTTATTTTCAAAGCTTAATTTCATTGTAAAGATATATCCTATAGAAAGTCCATTACCATGGACAAAAGATCCCCTTTTTTTTATAAAAGGTAACTGTGTTTAGTGGAGACAGTTGACCTGAATATATAACATATTACGTCACCGAAATTTCACAAATAATTACGATTTGGGTTATATAACTCTCAATTGTCCCTGCAGTAAAAAAAAAAAAATATTCGCCGTCAGCATGATGATACACTACTCTCATAAATCTGTGTATGTAATTTCACAAAATATCATTGGATAATATAATAAAATAGCATCATCATAGTTTCCTTTTTTTTTCGGTTTTGCGAGATTGAAATCAAGCATCACAAGATAATAACGCGACTGGAACAGAAAATCCAAAATGAAAAAGGCACCAATTAAGGTTCATCCAAAAGTGAATAAACATCCAAATTTTACGAATAGATTGTAAGATACCAAACTAACATTGTTCGCTATCAAGTTACGGAAGGCGGATTATTTTAACCTTCAAAGGAAGGAAGCCAGTAATATTTGTATGAAGGCTATATCATGTGTACAGACCATGTCCACTAAATACATAGCTCACTGATGCACCATTCTCTAAACTTTGTCTACGGACGCCTATAAAAGCCATTTCGTATTTCACAAAATATTTAAAGAAAACATTTTAAAATAGCGCCACCAAATATCTTTTCTCATTTATATGTTGTGAATTCATTTATCACAAGAGAATGACAGAAATTCCAAAAATAAAGAAGGCACCAAGAAGCAGCTAAGAATTATTAACCACGGTTTAGGAATAGATTTAAGGTACCGTCCAGCTGTGACGTTTTCTACAAATTTACACTTCTAAACACATCATCTCGCGATGGAAAATCGCCCTCTTTTCGCCCTTGGTCTGATCAAAACTATGATTATTTTTATTGAAAGTTACTATCTTCGCATAAATCGTCAATAGAGTCCAATATTTCATCTCCAGTATATATTATCACACATATATAATAATAGGTAAATAATTTGATAAAAATAGACAGATTTACGACAAATCAAGACAATAGACGATGGGATTCTTTGAAGGGTTTAAGAGACGCCGGGGCGTCAATTTATTTAGAAAAAAGAAAAATGCATTTACAGATTTTGTCACTGTATTCAATTTCAAGGCATCAGTGAAAAAAAAAACCCATACTATTACGGGGCCATGGTTTATACGAAATACAAACCTTGGGTTTTATTTATAATTTAGAAAGAAAAAGAAAACAACCCTCAACATTCTCTCTCGTTTGCTCTTTCCTTTTGGGACCTCTTAAATTGCCAGGACTATGAATTTTAAAATGAATTGGCATTCATTTATGTACAGTGACATAAATATGTATACTCTTGATTATGTATTCACACGTCTTTACATATGATATATAAAGGCCAAAAAAGAAAAACAAAACAATATTTTTTAATGAATTTCAAATGATCCATTTTTGTCCCACTAAGTCTTTTTGTTTTTATAGTTATTGTAAGTTTCTTTTTTTCCTCTAAAAAGTTAAGTAAAAGGCTACCACTCCAACAACTCAGCTACTTGTAATAAAACACCTCACAATTCCACCTTTAACAAGGTCAGCATGGATGGGATAGGGGGGGGGGGGTGATAGGGAGGAGGGAAGGGGATGTGTTAATGATTATTAATGTCTTTCAAAACAAATTTTACGATATATATGTAACGGTTGAAAGGAGGGAAATATATCAGAGTAGGCTGTAAACAATGGGTAATTATTGAGTCATTATTACCCATGCTATATGGAGGAAAGGTACAACAATAACATGCATTGGACATTTTCATCAGGGCAGCTTAATAAGCAAAGAGGGAGGGAGGTGTATAGTATAGAGTGGGTGAGGAACAGTGGCGGAGCGTCCATACAGTCAGGGGGCGGATGCCCACCCCCCCCCCTGACGGACTCAAATGATCTGCTGGCGCCCTTTTCAGCTTTTTACCACTTTTTACTTAGACCCGATTATGACTTTTTTATTGCGCTCTCATCTACCTATTGACATTTGTCACATTTTGTTGGCGATGACACCTATTTATTCTTCGTTTATCTGCAAATTAGCAAGGCCTGGAAAGGGTAATTTCCGGCATTCTAGGGAGTATCGTTACTCAAACTTTTTTTGTACGCTCTGCGCCAACCTGTGGTGGCGCTCCGCTTAGATAGTTTCGAAAGAGCCCCTACAGACCATTCTCGACCCCCTGACCAATACCCCTAGCTCCACCACTGGTGAGGAAGGTATGAAAAGCGGTGAGTTGATAACAGACAGAATGGCATGGGGTAATGCTGATGCAACTACTATCATCTCTCTCACAATGATCCACTCCATCTTGAGAACCAAATAACACAAGAGGTGTAAGTCTTTATTTCACTAAATAACTTATTCATACTTCAGCAAACATAGGGAACACTTAGCATATGGAACCACAATGTTATAATAAACACGAGAAAGCTATACTGGAGATTCAGACACTCATTAAAATATTAGACTTGTAAGTGTAGGCACTTGATTATTTACCCCATCTCCCTCTATTTTAGACAAAAAAAAGGACATTGTCAACATTTTCTTTCTTTATAGTAACTTTTTTTGCGACGACGCAAGCGAAAATATTTCCTGTTGTCACACTGCTGATTAATTCCGGGGATAAAAAAATGTATTTTCATTTAAAAATTCACTTTTCACCATTAGATGAAAGCCATTAGTAAATGTTGCCTTCACTCTCAGAGTGAAGTCACATCATCCTATTGAATATTCATGATGTAAATAACAAACAACAAACAAACAAAACACTGATAAAACTACCAAATTGCCTGAGAGTGTGAGAGATAGAGAGCCAAGTACTAACAGAGTCATTAACAGTACCGATGTATACGTTAGATTAAAATAGTGATTGATTATAGATGATGATTCGTATGACAACAGAGTGATGATAGCTCCACACAATAACACACACATTGCACAACATACTGATAATAACAGTCATAATTATAATAATAATGATAATAATAATAATATCGATGACGATGTCATATATAGTAATATATCTTCACGTAAGTAATAACAATACTTACTTTGATAAAAAAATCTCTCTATTTTCCTCTTCGTTTTTTACTTTAACTATACAAATTTTCGGTAACAAACATTATGTACAAACAATATGAACCACTGTTAATAACAATGTCGATGTAACATTTGAAGCTCAGGTTAATTAATAGCTGGGATCTTCGATCGTGACGGACAATCTCGCTATTTGGGATAGGATGACCTCGGACTAAAGAAGAATTATTTCAGGAAGAAATTTCAAAAAAAGGAGCAAAATTGAATCTTTGGGATAAACACGTCACAGATATTTACTGTCAGCATTTTGAGCAAAGTAGCAATGAGCAAATGGTAATGTTGAGAAAAAAAAATTTGTTTTGTTTTTTTGTTGCTACGTATTAAGTCCTTTGGGTGTAGTGAATCACAATTTTCATCTATACACAAAGACATTTACCACACCGGGACGCCTCCACGCATGTACTTACCTGTAACCCCACTGGTGTAATGACAGTGTACGTTATATATTTACCGACCCTGTGACCAATGGGAGTCATTTCTCATGGATGCTCTACAAATATGTACGTAATAAACAACAAATGGATGGATAAAATATTGGTCCATTCAAACAGACAGTATTAACAATTATCATTCTTTTGAATATGTAGGACTTCTACATGAAACCAACCGATGCATGCACTAGTATCAACGTTTATAAGAAAAAAAAAAAAAAAATTAAAAAGAAGCTAGAAGCAAGGTGTGAGTTACAGCAAATCACACTACTGGGTGTATACTATAACAAGGCAAATGCATTTCTATCAAGTGTTCCCCCTCTCCATGGTAACAGAATACAAACATGGTGCAAAATACTTCAGGACTAACTGTGGTCATCCATGAACAACTACAATAGAATGAATACAAGACGTGAAGTCAAAAGATTTAAGACTTGCATTCAGATTTGACAATCACACACTCATTAATCTATTCATAAATGTTATGAAAATTAAAGATGGGGAGTGTGTAGCAAATAATTATATCCCCCCCCCCACACACACAAAATATCAATTTAATTTACTTGTTGATGGTGATTTAGGCACATAAATAAAATAAAAACTATTAAATATACTAAATATATAATAAACTTGAGAGAAAAGTAGTCAAACGAAGACAAACGAGAAGGTACCACTCCTTGAAGATGGGGGTGAAGAGGAAAACAGCCAGCTAACTTTGATCATCACATCACTGCAAGCAAAATCTTGTGGTATGACATTGGCCTTTGGAGAAAGCCACCACTGACCAGAGTGTGGCCTAAGTTTCAGTTCAGTTGGTATTTCAGAGAAACAGTAAATACATTAGGGTTCAAAACAGGAATTAAAAGTAAATCAAGGTGAGGTATTCAAACCATTAAAAGGTCTAATAAACAACTAGCCTATCCATTTACAATCCAAAGCATTTACAATTACGGAATTAGAATTCTGCGGTAAGAATGACATATCCAGCAGCTAACATTGACCACTATACACAGAGTCCACAATGGCAGTGAGTAATCCAAACACTAGTCTGCAGAATACATCATATACTCTTAGTGTTGGAAGGAAACATCCAGTCTGCCATTGGAAAATATAGGCCAAGCTGCAGTTACATATTTTATGCAATTTTCCAGTTAGAATCTAGTATGCACTTTGCGATTCAGGAGATAGATATGTTTGCACTTTTTCATTGAGAGTGTGTGCAGTCTGCAATTAAGAACATGCATTCTATATTAAAGATATTACCAATAGTCGGCAGTACCAATGTACTATGCAGTCCGCATTAACAGCACATGTAGTCGGCAGTATTGAGTAAGTACACGGTTGTGAAGTTAGAAGGTGTGCAATCCGGTTAGAGAATAGGCTACATATGGTCTGTATTTAGAACATTACGATCTTCCCTGCCTACAGAAAATACCACCCCGGTCCCATTTTTGGCCAAAATCATTGGGAGACTGAATATCTACCCGAGTTGGTAATGCTAGCCATACTGAACGCTCCTCTGCACAAATTCATGATTAAATACTGAGTGTGTGTACTCAGTGGTCAAGCTAAATTTGTCTTCACACAAGAAAGTAGTGCTGGCCATTAGAGCACTTGTGTTTACAATCATACAGGTGGCTGGTCAATTAATTAGGTGTGCTCAAGGATGAATCCTATTGGCAGTAGTTGGGGTAGTTTATGCTATCAAGGAACAAATTATTAATGCTCAAGTGAATTTGAGATGGACAGTTTTTCTATAGGCAGGCCGACCATCATGAATGTGTGCAGTTTTAGTTGAAGATTACACACATATTATACATTATGGTTGTGTGCGGTCTGCATTACGAACGCAGTAGTCTAGATTTTAGAATGAGTGCGGTATAGCCTACACTCGAAGAAGAATGCACATATTTTATAGTTAGCATGTACAGTGTCTGCACTAAGAATGGAATACACATAGTTTGCATGAGACCCAACAGCCGAGCTTGTAACATCCATACTGGATAGATGCCACTATTTCTCATCACAAAGGCCAGCTCACTGGAAAAAATTTCAGTAAATACCAGAATGAAAAAAAAGGAGAGAAGGAATAAGTAAATAAATAAATTACGGCAAAGACTCAGGTATTGTTTTAGTACCATAATTGATCAAAATAAAATAAATGATACTAATATGACATGAAAAAATAAAATGGTAAAAGCAGGAGGATTGCACTAAACAATTGATAATAAATTTCAGACAAACTATAATCAACATTTGTTGTTAAGACCTATATATCTATTGCACACAAAGAAACAGCCTCACATATCTTAAGCTCTCTTAGGAATCTTACAGGAAAAATGCAACATGCGACGGTCATGTCTTCTGCCCAAGTGCAGTAAGGAAGTTTAATAGCCCCATCATTTTTCTAGGAAATGCTAGCCGCAGGAGCTAGCATGCATCTTGCAAAATTCTGTACATAATATGTACAGAATTCTTGTGTAATTTTTACACTTCTCCACGTGTTGTGAAAATTATGCATGAAAACCTTCCGGACAATATGTTTGACAACTTTTACCACACTATTAGACTGATAACCTTTAACCTCCCCGTACCTTCCCCCAACCCCTCCACCCCCAAAAACAAAGAACACATTTTGAGGACCAATGAAGATATAAAATTACAGTAGTAATTCACAAGATTGATCTTCAGAATTACCTTTGTGGTAAAATGAAATCAAACTTGAAAACACAACTCCAACTTTTTGAGTTCATTCCTTCAGCATTTTATCTGATACTATGCTCATCCTCCCTACCTCTTCAATTCATCCTCCACACATTCTCTACAGCAGAGTACAAAATAATACATTTTAGCAATTATATATTCATGAACCAGAGTGGGGTTTATAACTCTGTATACAAATATGCACTTCCTTTGAACGTGGAATTCTGAATCACCATGGGACAGACAAAGATCACACACACTATTTGCAGAATTTTAATGAAACAATTTGAAACGTTTTGAGGGGACCTTGTTTGGGGGGACAGAGCTGTATTTTTTTTTATACTCAAAATGGAAGTAATATTTGCAAAACTTGCAACTTTGTATGAATAATTATGGAAAACACTGCTAGTGAACAAGATCAGTCCAGAACGATATCCTCTTTACGAAATACAAAACTTTGACAATGTCTGCACCCACCTTTATGACCAAAAAAAAAGGAGAAAACTGTTGGTGTCTTTTCTTCTTTCGTTTACAAATATTAAAAAGGCAAGTTTTGTAGGCCAATACCCTTGTCACACAGTATATATATATACATACACATAACAATCATGAGAAATTTCAGTGCACAAATTAACCTATGTACACCAGGCACCACCGGCTGTAGGGGAAGGTAGGTGTGTCCAGCTTTAATAGTGAGAACATAAAAAATTGGTCAAATTTGTTGAGTCTTGATTGCATCTAGCTATCCAGCAGCAGCATAATCTTCTTATTTGTCTAAATTCTGTCTCTGGGTTTAACTTAACAATTAATTGAAAATAAATCTGGGGGGAAAAAAAATCCAGTTTATAGACTTTCAAACTTTGACTATAATATAATGACTTTAAAGCACTGCTAATTTATTCATTAAACATGTTGGAGAAAATAATGCATGGGTAATTCATATTGACAACATCTTTGACCAATCCCCTTTCAGACTTTAAATGAGCTCTGACCTTGTTTTGCTTTTTTAATTGTTTTTTTTTTGTGGGGTGGGAGGGGGGTGAGGTGGGGTGGCAGGGGTGGATGTAGGGAGAAATCATGATATGGATTGGGTTCTATGTGAAACTTTTCCAGTAGAAAAATATTATTTAAAGATGATTTAGACAAAGAGAGGAATGAAGAAAGGGCAATTTCAGATGACAAAAGAAAAGGGGCAGGTCATGGCAAGTTGAGATTAAAACAAGCTTCAGAAACATCCTACAAGTCTGCCCCCCCCCCCCCCCAGCGTACTCTTCTGTGCTTGCATACCCCTGTGTGCATGACACTCTTAATAGTGCCGACCAGCTCTCGGTGTCTACATTCCATGTCCACGAGGTAACACATTTCTTTTCACTCTATCACTGCAATTCGTGTTATATGTCTATTTCAAGCTGTAATTAAACTCACAACTGTTTTTTTAATTTCTTTATAAAAAGTTCAGTGTTTTAAAATCTCATAATCTCCCTACTTATGTTGAGCTTAACCTTACACATTTTCTTGGATTAACCTGCTTACCACCGCTGAAACGAAATTGCTGGGTCTAAGAGTTGAACCAACGTTGGTAGTTAACCAAAAGCAGGTGGGGTGAGAGTGGGGTGAGAGTGGGGTGGGAGTGTGGAGGGAGGGAGGGAGGGAGGGAGGAAGGGAAGGAAGGAAGGAATAATGAAGAGGACACCAAACCCTTCATATTTATTACTTTAATAAACACTGACTCAACAGTTCATTTGTCATGCCTATCTCTGACACCCTCTTAAATGGAAAAGAGAGAAAAAAAAAGAAGAAAAAACCAAGCCAAAACCAGACAAGGGTAACTTCCATAGTTAATAATAAGGACATGCTGCCTCTTCTTTCATAACTATCGGTGGTTTCTTAAAAAAACTTAGGACGCACTCCACTATCATTATATATCTCTATAGCATTTTTATAAATGGCACTACTTTACATATCGTTGTTTGGACTAAAATCTGACAGCCTTATAGGCGGTCACCTGACATCAAGGCCAGTTGTCCCAGCCGCCATCTTCCTCCATCTGTAGAAAGAGACTGGTGAAGAGGATGGTGAAGCCAATGTTGAGTAGGAGAACCAGAAGGATCAGACCTTTACTTGCCGACCAATGCTGGACAGAGAGAGGATGAGAAAAAGAAAGGAAAAGATGACTTAAATGATAACTTAAAATGGCAAAAGTTTGTAGTAGAAGGATAAGAAAAGGTGAAGTACGGTCAAGTACTTGGTTTCCTGTCTTAATCAGGGTACCTTACCTCAACCGAAACACCCATCAGCCTTATTAATATTTTTAACCCCCTTGAATGCCTTCTCACAACTTGGAGAAGAAGATAACTGCAGAATTTTAAGAATGGTTAACTTTTTCAGCAGCAAAAACTGATGACCCTTTAGTTATTGATGATGATGGGGACAGTGATTTTTACGACGCTTAAGCGACCATGAATATGGGAGAAGCTCGCAATGGTTTACAGATTACAACTTTCACTTTCAGGTGGCTTTCCAGTTCAACATTTTAACTCAAAATTGGAATCTTTTCAGAGCTTTACTTGAATACAAATGTTATGTAATTGCAGCTTGGACAATTCTTAATCAACAGTTTCTTAATGCCACTCTGGTTTTGATCCAAACTATATTTTCAGTCGAGAGAGCAGGACATGGCACGATGCAATCTTTCTCACTGCGTGCCCTTCTGTCATGCAAGAGCAATTTTCTTTGTTAACATTTTGAGTTGGTACTAGTAAGTGCTAATACCTGTTTCTTCTTCCCTACCAGGACTCCATCTCCATCTGTTACATCCTCCTTGGTCTCCTCCTCCACGCTGTCCGTCTTTGGCAGGTACTTGATCCGGTAACCTTTCTGGAAGGATCCTTGGATGCTCCTGTAATGTCCCGGCGGAATATCCGACTTGGACTGGTTCTGGGGATCCACCGTCTTCTTCTTCTTCTGTTTCTGCTGCTGCCGTTTCCTGACCTCCTCTTCCTCCTCTTCATCGAAGTGTGTGGAATCGACGTAGCTGGGATTCGAATACAGCTCGCTATCGTCGTCATAGTAACGGTCCATGTCTCTATCGCGGAGGTAGTCGTCCTGGTAGTGGGGATGGGGATCACGATGTCGACCGTAGTAATCTTCATCCTGGAGGGAATACTGTCTCTTACCTAACGACCTCTGCTTGTGAAAGGACGGTCTCCCCCCGCCGCCTCGCAACCTCTCGCTATCCGACGTCGTGCTTATCCCCGAATCGGGGGTGAGTTCAGCAAACGAACGATCCTTGTGGAGATCGTCGTAGACTAATCGGTCGTAATCGCTGTACTCTCGGTCTCTGTCTCGGTCCCTGTCCCTGCCGTAACTTTGATAATGTTTGTCTTGCTGTTCTATCCTGGGCGAGGCGTCGACCACCCCGCTCTCCAACTGAAACCCATAACTCATCTGCCTGGAAGGAGGACCGGGCCTCCTCCTGGGGGGTGGAGTGCCGTCGAGGTTGCCGACGGATCTCGACTCCCTCATGGAGGACTCGGCGATAGGACTGACCCCTCTGCCATCCCATTCGTTGGATACTCCGTTACCCTGGATAGAGCGATCCGGCTGGTGACCCTGGTGGTGACCCTGGTGGTGAGGCTGATGGCCGAACTTGCCTCCGCTGGGGGAGGAGGTGGCGGCGGGTGGCTCCGCTGCATGCACGGCCGTACCCTTCGTGTGGTGCTTACGGTCAAGGACTGGTATATGACGCCCAAAGAAACTCTTCTTCCGGTCAAACTTCTGATCGCTTTCAGCTGAGGATACAATCAAATAATGAGACCCATCAAACAAAACAAAAAGGATGAGGCAATGTCAGGATAGCACCTCACTCAAGGTCATTAAAACCTGTACACACAACAGCCTTCTTTTAATTTGGGTTTTAAAAGTATTTTCCTATGAAATGGCTCAGATCAACCTTAACCTGGAGCGGTTATTAATGCGCTTTAATTTCTCTCAAGTCAACATTGTTGCAACATGTCCTAATCTTCACCTTGACCTTGGAAGGAAATTATTGTATTTTTATTAATTTATTTCTTATTATTCAATATTGTTTTTGCATCTGACTCGTTTATAAACTCACACCATCTGGACTTGTTTACAGCAATTGCAAGGTAATGAAATAATTTAATCATATTGAGAAGAAAAATATTATACATTATCTCAACACCATCGGCCAAATTTGACCAGGTAACAGTGATTCTAAAATCGATCAACGTAACTAACTTGCCAAATCTGCAACCTTTTTGGAACTTTCCTGACTCTGAATCAAATGTAATATTTAAAATGACAAGATAGAGTGGAATTCACAGCCCTGTATGAGTTTTCAAATCCAACAAGTAATAAGTACACACTGCTCTATATGCTGGAGTATGAAGGTCAATGTAATAGCAGTACATTACGGATTTATCAAGTGCTTGCCACCTTCTGAACAGTAACTCCCCGTTACAAATCTCATCAATATTTGTATTTCACGAGAATCCAAGGTCAACCAACAACCGGAGCGGCAATTGCATTAATTACTACTTTACTGCTTGTTAGCTTCAAGCCAGAAATAACCATCGAGTAACCTATTTTCGTACAGTGGCAGAGGGGAAAAAATGACTTTTAGGATGTCAATTATGTATACTTTGAAATTGGGACTTGGTATAAATACCTGCTGTAGTCGCCGACAAATTATTTAGATTCAGAAGGTTAAGTGACACATAGTTTCTATATATTTACAAATAGCCTCCTCAATTATGGCTATCATTTGGAATTGTCTGCTCAACAGGTTGACAATTTCCTAGTGCTAATATCATTCTATACTGTCCTCCCATATCATGCTTCAGAGCACTTGTACTGACAGTATGGACAGTTCCTAACCTTTGTGTGATTCTAATGCTAATACCACTCTATACTCTCCTCCCATATCATGCTTCAGAGCACTCGTACTAGCAGAATTAAGTTCTTAACCTTTGTCTGATTCTAATGCTAATACCACTCTATACTCTCCTCCCATATCATGCTTCAAAGCACTCGTACTGACAGTATGAACAGTTCCTAACCTTTGATTCTAATGCTAATAGCACTCTATACTGTCCTCCCATATCATGCTTCAAAGGACTCGTACTAACAGTACAAACAGTTCCTACATATTCATACTACTCATACTGTCAGTACGGTGCTTTGAATCAGAACATGAAAGTACAGTATAGAAAAGATTGTCCCAATTGGCTGCATGGCCATCCACATTAGATGAATATTCATGAAGGGTGATTATAAGGTAAATGAGAGTAAGATTTTTATGAAGCAGAAAATAATTTTGTCATGCATTCTGTCTTTTTAATTTCCAGCAACTATCCTAATCTAGCATATACTGCAATAGTACTAAGTAAAGGTGTCATAGTGAATTAGTTTTTATTTATCGGAGTGTTGGAGTATTAGCTCAGTCTTAGCTCAGTGGTTAACGCCGGTGCCTTTCAATCATAAGGTCCCCGGTTCGAGTCACTCCCAGATTAATGTATGTCGTCCAGTTACAGAGTTGTTGACAATTAACAATTCAAAATCATGGACGTTAAATATGAATGTAAGAGACTGATTTTGGTCAGCTTGCGGCTTTGATAAGCCAATGAGGCTTCTTCGTGAGTTCCTGCTTGCAGGAGGATCTAATATACATAAATTTATTCTAAAAGCTAAACATTCATGCTCAGACTCTAAGATGTGGGATACACATGCACATACAGGTATGCTAAAAACTAATATCGGTGGTTTGTTTGTTCTCAAATTAGCTGATACAGAAAAATACAGAAACTAAAAAAACATGACAAATATTATGGAAATAATTTATAAATTAATGCTGAAGAAATTCTCTGATGCATCTCAACAAGACCACCCCCCCCCCCAATTGTTCATTACTAGGAAATGTCATAAAATTGTTCTTCTACAAGTGAAAACGAGTAACTTGTTCAAACAGCACATTTTTTTTGTCTGTTTCACTTTAATATCTGGCAGACCTTAATAGAGCTTTTCTTGATAATAATGGCAATTTGTTAATCAAATCTTGCTCAAGATAAAAAAAACTAATTTATAAATCAATCAATTTTATGGAATGAGACATACATTTATGAGCAAGTTATACATGAATTTTAATGTGATCCTCAACATGTCATAGCCTGATCATCTTTTTGTAATGTTTGTTACCAGCCATTATAAATCAATTAGGTACATTCAATATTTTTCTTCTTAATTGATTCCACTGTTTGATATGAAACAGGACTTGCTTTAGGCTAATGACCCTCACTTTTAAGGGCTTTTACTATCCAAAAACAAACAATCAAGTCTGAAAGCTGCCTTGTTAGGATGAAAAAATTAGGTTTGATGCATTTGCAGACGTTAAAACACATAGCGATCAGTCCATGTGTTGTTTAGCTAAACCAGTTTCTAAGTTTTGAAAAATAACCATCTGAAACATCTGAGGTTCATTAATTAAACTGATAGACTGATGAATATTAACCTCCTTCATGTTCCATCCAGACTTTTTTCTTTTTTTGTTTTTGTAAATTTGGAGCTTAATGTTCAGTGGCATCGCTACTGGGGGGGGGGGGGGGGGACAAACCTCCCGATTAGCTAGGCCGGTGCCCCCACTGTTAATGTTGCCATATGGCTTAAACTTGCTCTCAATGGAGCACACCTCCATTGTTTGTGTGAACTGATATTCCTATTGTTAATGTAAAAATGAAAAAAAATATAAATTCCCTAAAAGCCGTGACCTCAGCGTCCAATAAATATGCCCTTATACCCGTTGATATTGAAATATGCCTACTATATTTATCTTTATTGCTGTTATTATTATTCACTATAAGCCTAATTTATTCAATTTTAAATCACCAAATCATTACTTATGGAAACCTGTTCACTATCATGCACATAAACAAAGTTAAAACAGCCTCTTCTCTTTCTCTAATCTTCAACCCCCCCTCCCCCTCCCTCTCCGCCCCCTCTCCCTATCTTAAAACGCCATAAGCCAAATTCACATTAATGCGTGCGTGGGTAAAGATATTCAACATATCTGGCCTTAATGATCGATGCTTGCCATATATACTGTACTAAAGAGCCTCTTTAAACATCCGTCTGTCTCAAGGAGAACACTTCAGCCAGAATTATCTCTCATTCATCCCCGTCTTTGATGACGATGACGACCAAAGATGCCTTGGAGTGTCTACGAGCAAAGTATACCTCCTCCACCGGTAAAGCGTATCTGACAAGAATTACAATCTTCCATAAAAAATGACAATGTTCACCCCGAAAAAGGCCTTTTTTTTCTCTCCACATTTTTAGATTTACATCGCTTATGATCCCCTCTGGAGGCCGACCAGCATGCAAGATTTATCGTATGCTGAGAGGAGGAGGTGCAAGTTACAAAAACAACGGCGGCATGATGTCACTGTATGGAAAGAATCTTATATCGCAACAAGCTGGCTACTGTTTGCTACTCTATGTTACATGCGACTTCACATTTCCCAACACCCACCCCCCGTTCCAAACACGACAAAAGCGAGAAAATTTAGAGAAACTGAGATAAAAATTGTGAAACTTGTAAAGCAGGAATGTTTTCTATAACATCTATCCTTCCTCATATTTTCTCTTATTTTTTTATTAGTTTTTTTTGTATTTTATTTTTGTTTTTTATTTTCCCATTTTATTATTATTATTATTTTTTTTTAATGGAAAGTGAGTCGATTCTTGAATCAAATGAATATTTAGGAAGGACATTTGCAGATTGTTTGATCCTTTTGTTTATATGACTCTCATTAGATAGTATCAACTTCAACAAATTCTAAGAGCCTCACAATGGTATTAACAAATTATGTGACCACTGAGTTCTAGCTAATCGGAACAAACCTCCCCCCCCCCCCCACCCTAAAAAATGTGAAAACATGGCCTCAAGTGAAACTGTTTGCAATGCATTTCAAAAGTGTCATTGAAATCATCCATGGGTGCTCTGTTGTTACTTCATCAAGGAAAAAAAAAACAAATTTGGATCAGTTTCAAATACGATGGATTGACATTGCTGATTAGGTCTGGGCTCGTCGGTTTAGCCATTAATCGGGCCAGTTATAGTAACATTAACTGAAGTCAATGAATTTGACTGTGCCATCATCACCATAGCAAATGGTAAAAGCATACAAAAGCCCTGGTGCCCAGAAGAGGCGAGTGCATTGTGTGGACATTTTTATTTTCCTGATAGAATGGAATTTTAGAGGAAGTGTTCATTTGTATTAAACTTTTCATTAATTCATCTTTACTGCCAGAGCTTTTTCTCAGAGAAATATTACTATACATATGGTATGAATGGACCTTTTCTCGACCAGCAATTATTTATTTCATCCAACACAAATCAAACGTTTTTGGAAGAATAAAAGATTAAATTTACCGCTCTAAAAACTGTACGAGTTGATAATTCCCATATCTTTGACTAACGACATTATTTCCACAAATTGTCTTCTGTGATGGCTGAAAGTACGCCACATTGAATACTGTGTTTACTGTCACATTCAGAAATGTTAAAATTAAATGAGATTCATGAATTATTCAAAGACACTTTGCAACAACCTCCAGCTTCTTGTCTGCTTTGGCTGTTTTAAAAGGAAGCCGTCTTTGCGGCATTCGGCTGGATTTACAGTGCTCAGCAGTCGTTCGTTTTAGCATCACGATGACTCATCAAAGATGCAAGATGTATAAATCTTACATCTTTGTATGCACATTTATAGCATTCAGCTTTAGTATTGGATGAGTGAATACTGAAGTGGTGTATATACACCTTTCAGTAATTAAAATTTAAAATAGAGAAAGGAAGAAGGTAGTAAACTATTCAAGAGAAATTGGTACATTTTGCATTTTTTTTTATGTATTGAAGACAAAATTTTGGAACGCTAAAAATTTGTTATTTAGTCACAATACTTTGTAGGGAAAATTCCTGAATGATTTGTATATGAATACTGTCAATCATCATCTCAGCATAAAGATTTCTAATTAATTTATATCCAATGCCAATTACTGTTGACTACATCAGCCATACACACAGTTTACAGGCAACTGTTGACGATACACCTGCAACACATAATTCAATGCAACAGGTGGCTACACCAGCTAGACACAGACTGTTGACTTCACTTGCAACACAGTTAAAGGCAATTGTTGGCTAACAAAAAGCCGCACTCAATTCAAAGGCAACAGTTGACTAAACCATGCAGCCACAGACAGTTCAATGGCAATTGCTGACTACACCTGCCACAAACAGTCCAATGGCAACTGCTGACTATACCTGCCACACACATTCAATGGCACCTGTAGTCTTGTTAAGAACCTAGTATGAACAGCCTAGTGTACCTAGCTTTTTCACAAAGCTATTTCCCGTATCTATTTGCTGTACTGCCCAGAGACCGCCTGCTGCAACGCTTTCGATTGATACTACTGTAGGGTCTTGCACATTTCTCACAATCTATCTTATGTTTCTTTTTGATTTTGGCAGATTTGCTACGTAAAAGTGAAGAAGCCAATCAGGTTATTCAAGCCCTGCCTCCCGCAGTGAACAATCACTTAGTCTTAGATTGCTTTGTACACTGCGAGACGGTTGCTAATTGCTGTGGAAGAAACATGATCTCACATGATACGCAATTTTGTAATAATAATATGAATAAAGATTTTGTGGTTTGCATAAGTTCACGCCCCTCTTTGGAAAAATGTCCAAGACGTTTGTATCAGACCGATCCTCGGGCATGTAAAATACACCAGCCACACACATTCCAATGGCAACTGCTGACTACACCTGCCACAAACATTCCAATGGCAACTTGACTTCACCAGCCACAGTTTAATGGCAACTGCTGACTAAACCTTCCACACACATTCCAATGGCAACTGTTGACTACACAATCCACACAATTTTATGGCAACTGCTGACTACATCTGCCACAAACATTCCAATGGCAACTTGACTACACCAGCCAGTTTAATGGCAACTGTTGACTACATCGGCCACACGGTCAAATGACAACTGTTTACTACACCACCACACACATACAATAGCATGTGCTGACTACACCTGCCACACCCAACTTAAAGGCAACTGTTGGCTGCATTTGCCACATAGTCCAATGGCAACTTGACTACACCAGCCAGTTTAATGGCAACTGTTGACTACATCGGCCACACGGTCAAATGACAACTGTTTACTACACCACCACACACATACAATAGCATGTGCTGACTACACCTGCCACACCCAACTTAAAGGCAACTGTTGGCTGCATTTGCCACATAGTCCAATGGCAACTGTTGACTATACCAGCCACACACAGTTCAATGGCAACTGCTAGCTACAACAGCCCCACATGGTTTAACTGGAACACGTATGTATGAGACCTTTGCAATGGAAACACAATGTATTTACCAGATACTGACTATTTCTTATGAGAGACAGGTGGTGTTGGATTTCCTTAGAGTTTGATACCATATAATTCATTGAAAATTTGCAACTGTGACAAAGCAGGATTCATATTCAGGTGGTTTTCTGGCTAAATGCCAGTGAATTATGCTGTTTGCCATTAGAACAACAAAAACAAGGCACATGAATTTTATCTGTCATTGCAAAATTAATGTTGCTATTTGATAATTCAAGGCAAACGCAGGGTGGAAATTTGGCTCTGTGTTCTTCATAATCGCCAGTAAATATTTTATGCACTGACATTTCTTAAGCATGCAAGTGGCTAAAGATCCTATGATTTAGACAGAACTCATACATCTATAGAGCCAAGCCTCTTAACACTGTGGTGAGACTGACTGATAATTGTGAAGATATATTAAAGAGGTATTAAAAGATACATGAGACAAAAGTTCTGAAGTATAATTAAAAACTGCTTCCATTATACAGTTTGAGATTAATAACAAAACTGTGCAAAGAAAGACACTGATGGTTTGAGAGATTATGAAGAACACAAAGCCAAAAGGTAGCTAATTTAAGCCTGTGATGGCAGCCAATTAGTGACTGTTATCAGGTAATTATTTGTCACGAGCATGCAACCACGCAGTAATTGTCTCCTCAAATTTAGTTGTAATATTAGATACAACTTCCTGACTCTTTGTGTATAATTTATATCTGCAGTGTTTGGATGATATACGGTAACAGTGTCATATTTCATTTCAAATTTCAAATTTAATACTCGTAAGTCTGAAATGTGGTCAGTTAGGAAAGGTGGTATGCAGATACAGTCATATATTATCTCTGGTAAAAAGTCTGAAATATAAGTTATGTTCATGACATAAGAGGGCATGGGGGGGGGGGGCACTATTTCTGATGAAGAATGAGGTGAGTTACATCGTTTTTTTGTGGAATATCACTCAAATCCATACCTGACCATAAAGGAAAAGATAAAATATATAGTACATAAAAGCCTAATCTATATATATATATATATATATATCTATATATATATATATATATATATATATATATATATATATATATATATATATATATATATATATATAACCTTCACTGCTCAACCAAAGGGAGCAGGTAATAAATCAAAATTATACAGTCAAATTTAAAAGCACACTTTAAAGATACAAATATATTTCATATAAATGGACAAGTCCATCTACATCCTGCTTAACCTTTTGACATTGTATAGTTCTAGCCACAATTTTACGTATTTGTGCATCTTTCTAACCAGAAGTGCGTATTCTGACTGTTTGAAGTGCTCTTTTAGCCAGCAGGTTGCGCATCTTGGCGGCATCTGCACGTAGGAACTGTTTCATGTTTCATATGTCAAGCGTGCAACGCACTTCCAACTCTTTCACGTACTGTACGTATATTATTGTGTATGTCAAGTGTACAACGCACTTCCAACCCTTTCACGTACGTATATTATTGTATAAGGGTAGGATACTCTTGATCAGTGTACATTATGAGACTGAGGAGTGTAGGTGGACTTGTCCATCTATATACGAAACAAATCTGTGTCAACAAAATGTGCCTTTAACTTTTACTTAATACTTTTGATTTATATATATATAACACTACCTTCTTTCTTCTTACATCAAAACGACCTCAAACATCTCAAAACAAAACAATTCTACAGGGTAGGAGGAATATAAAACAAAATTGTGCTGAGAGAGATCTAGCTAGAAAGAGAACAAGGTGACTGAGTATGATTGACCAAAAGAAAGACAGGTAAATTCTGTATTTAGATACATACCAACCTTGCAATAGCCAGTACCGCCAGCCACCGCAATCTACCATAGCATAATCCCATACACTAAAACCCACGATTACCTCCAGGGGGACCCCATCGATCCCACCCTACCATCTCATACTATATACAGCACACTTATCTTCACCATATTAAAGCTATGAATAATGTCCACAGTGCCTCTTTCATGGGTTCCTTCAACAACAGACTCGGGTAGGTGCCTCCAAGAATTCCTACATCCCAACAGGCAGTATAGCTATCACTCCCATCCACCTTCCACCCCTCCTCCCTGGCCTCCCACATCCCCCCCTCCCCTTCCCCAATAAAGATAACTGTTACTCTGATATACCCTTTGTAAGGTGATTACATATAAGGATAGAATAATAATTACTACATTAATTAACACTATATATTATAGCTCTACATATGCAAACAACACATGCTGTCATAAAGACCCTTTTGCAATATGAAAAGAAGAAAAAACTAAATGTATACATATCAAGAAAGTCCAAAACGAGTGAAGAAAACAAAAAAAGAAACATTTTTTTAGCGTGAAGTAATAGTGAGGTGCATTTAAGAGATCACCTAATCAACGTGACGGTTTTCCAAAAAAAAAAAAAGCAAATAAGATGGCTACAAGATATGTGCTATAAAAAATAAACTTTCTGTTTTTGGTAGCAGCAGGCGACATTGAGCCACGTACAGTATCGTTGATATGATATCGTTAATAGTGCTCACTTTTATACCACTACTTGAAGGGCCTATGTAGTACCCTGCCATGTAAATATAATATAAGAGGAATTATGGATCAGCTACGTGGTGCTGCAGGTGGCTGTGCAATAGAAAGATATATATCTATGAGAAAGGAGTGAGAGAGAGGCAGGAAGGAAAGGAAGAGAGAAAGGGATGGAGAGAGAGAAACATAACACCAAGCAAGGACATAACATTATGAAATCACTCTTACTGTTGTCAAATGAGAAATTTATCCCTGTTAGTAGATGTCTTGCACCTGTGCAAAATAAGAAACCATGCCGAAAAAAGGAAAAAAAAAAGACATGACAGATTTGTTATTGAAAACAAAATGATTAAAAAGGACGGGGGAAGGGGATGGATATTAAAGGGGTGTGGGGGTTATTAAAAGGATGGGGGGTTCAAGGGGTAGGGGAGGGATAAGAGGAGGGTAGGGTAATCAACTCAAACCTCGTCAGCTCAAAGTATTAGTTTCAAATCAAACCCGTGCTTGCTTCCTCAGATTTTCAGTTTGCTTCAAAAGAAATGTAACCAACTGTTGACATATTCATTAAGTTACTATCATTACTTTTTATTTTTGGTATTCTCTCTGTTTTATTGTTTAATATTCTTCTCATGTGTTTGCACACTGCTTTAGCATATACTAGCAGGTACTACAAGACAAAATCAACCAGCCAATCTAGCGATCTATTACGAAGAAACTCTACTCCCCCGAGACTGATAAACAATAGTGGATGGTGTTCCAACAAGCTTTTCTTGCCTATATTACTGCCAACATACAAATCTGCCAAAGCTTTCTACAGGCTGAAAACAACGAACCCACAATACGCTGACATGATGGCAGAATATAATATATGCTGCACTTTCTTTTCCGTTTATTCTATTTTGACTGCCTAAAGTGTCACCATAGCAACAAATCAAACAGACAACAACAGTTTATTCGAAGAGGGTTAACCTGATTAACTGAGGTCTACGATACTTGTCATCAAAACAAGAAAGAGAGAAAATAAGAGAATGGAAACAAGATTTTGAGATGAGATATTAACATCTGTCACAGCGTCAATGACTAGTAACAAAGTGAAAATTCTACCATGTAGGGTAAACAAGTCAGTTTTTAGCTCTGTCAAATTTGAAGATATTTTCCTGACTTTGAAGAAATGATTTCTGCACCGCATAGAGGAAGAAAAAGTTGTTGTGAATAGTCAGTGATCCATGTTGTCTTTAAAGCGGATTTTTGCGTTTTCAATTTTATTATTACGTTGTTTAAAATTATGGAAAGTATTTTTAACCCAAAATATTTTGTCACAGAGATTGCGATTGAAAACTTTGAGTAGAGAAACATACTGCTGATGATTTATCATTCACAGCAAGTTCAAATGGAGGGGGGGGGGGGTGGAGGGGGTATGGAGGTTATGGGAAAAAGAAGGAGTGGGTTCCATTAAAGGGATGAAATGCACATAAAATTCTTAGTATAATGCATACAATATGGAATGAAAATCAATCCTTAAAGAAAGCCATACAATATTTCCATGTTCCATGGATTTCAGATTTGACTGTGATAAATATCACTATATTAATGGTACTTCAAATAGTAGACTTAAAATGTCCAAACAATGGCTATGTTTGAAGCTCAAATAAAACATGGAAAATTCAATAAAAATTCAACAAATTCCCCAGGCACTAAACAAATCTCCTTTTTCTCCAGGGCCTGATAAGAAAGATGAGATCTACCCCTAAATTTTTCAAACAAAAGTATTGTGTCTCATCTATGAAAGGTGAAATGTTTTATTTTTTATTTTTCTTATTCCTTACGTTTTGGCGTCTGTCAATTCATATCAATTCCTTCACCCCCCAAAACGACACTAAAAAGTACTGCAATATAAGCTCTTTGAAGGATTAAGTGTGACTCATCGCTCCCATACGTGAGCGCTGTGGATCAACGCGGTCAGGAAGATTGGACTGATCCATTCTGTTGCGGGTTTTTTTTATATTGCTGTGACGCAAACTATTGCATTCTCAATGTATATGGGAATTTGGGTGAAAAAACTACCAATAAATGTGTTTTTAAACTAATTTTGAGTTCTTAACAGTACAATAACAAATTTTAATACAATTACACATAAACGATTAAACAGTGCGTAGTTACAGTCCCCTATACTAGGCGCTACCACGTGGGCGTCTTCAATAGCGTCTCTCGAGGTTGGGCTAGAAGGTCGATATTTTCTAACGAAGACTCTCATTTGTTACCCCTAGGTCCGATTGAAAACTTGAACCAATCACAATAATTTTTATATGTACAGAATCTGTCACTCATTTGTAATGCACATTCAATTTAGACAAAGAGGAGGGCCAGTGTTATAGTGACGCAATTGAACTTTCAAAAATGGGAGTTTCAAAAGCCACACGACGCTACATGTTGCCATGTGTGTTTTACGTGTGACTTTTGGTTTTCAAAAGTTACGTATTTTTACATTTTTTAACCCCCAAAGTCCGATTGTGCCATGCTAAATAGAAACTAGGAAACAACAGAGATATGAAGAGATTTATTCCACCTTTCTAAAGATGTTTTAGACAAAGTGTAATGAAATGAGGAAAGAACTGTTATCAGTGAAGAAAAACATGGCCTAACAGTAAGTCAACGAGGGCTGTGGGTAGTAACTGTCGTTACTCTCCACCGCTGCACAATGAAGAGCGCTAAGGAATTGATATGTGAGAGACATAAAACTACAACCCTTACAGTGCTTTATTGCCATTACTTTCCATAACATCAAGGCTAAATGTATATTTTTGGAAGGCTTAATGTGTGTTTGGCAGAAATGGCGAGCCTAGCTGCAAGGAAACATTTTACGGACTGCTACCTTGTATGATCGCTATAATATGTATAGAAACTTGAAAGAATCTCACTTTGTCTTCTTGGGACTTGAAAAATAATTCATGATATAACATAATAACGACTACATAAACGCAATTTATAAAAACCAAATTGCAATAATCCATATTAATCAATTAAAGCTTTTCTATATATATATATATATATATATATATATATATATATATATATATATATATATATTCATACATCTTTACATCTATATATATGTATAGAATTGAAAACATATATATAGCTATAAACTATAAAAAAAAAAAAAAAATACAAACCAAACAAATTAAACCTTTGGCTGGAATGTATAATGTTGTTAAATTTGAACTGTTTATAGAGCATCCTATAGACCAGACTTCAAACTTCAAGCTGTATTTTACTGGCTGAATGCCAGCTAGAAATCTTGTTTTCTTTTAGCCGTTCGATGTTTTAAGCACGGGCATGTTTTGGCAAGTGGCTAAAAATTTGACAAAATTCTAGGCCTGCAGAACTATGACATGTATACTAAGAATATAATATATGGTCTATCCCTGCTGAGAATTGTCGTAACAATTTCATAACTACATTGTGCTTTGTACAAGATACGCACAAGTAACCAGCCAAACGATCCGTAACAATGTTATGAAATACATCTGGAAAAGAGCAACAAAATTTGTGGCTCGAACTAGATTCTAACATCCGGTTCGTATTCCTGTGAGGTCAGTCACTTTGAATCAAGTTTTGTTTATATGTTTTCAGTCAGTTGGATTCATTGTTCATTTACCTAAATCTTGTTGTTCATACGAGGCTTAAAAAAGAACATGTTTTGGTTAATTCATTAGTAGTTGTAAAAACAGTTGATTTACATTACACATTTAGGCCAACATGTAAGAGGGGATGTCAACAACTATTAAGCCCTCAAGTAGCATACTAGAGATTTTATCATAATTTGAAGTTGATTATCTTGAAAAAATGAATAAATATAGAAACATTTACCAACATTAACTTTTCGCCCTTTACTCTTAGACTTCGAACATAAATCAAGACTTAATAATTCTGTTTAATATCACCATTTCACTAAATACATTTGTGAGTATTTTAATACATAAACTTGATATATTAGGTCTGTAAGGCGCTCAGTAAAGTTCATTCAACATTCACAAGAGGGTTTAGTAAAAACTGTCTGCAAGTAAAAAATTTTACAAAAGTGCATCATAATATTGCCTGTTGCCAAATAAGACATTTAAAAGTCTTTCATGCCAAACATTTATTGCAACAGGGCTCACACAAATCCAAAGAAATCTAACAAACATATACCTCAGACCCACTGGCCCTCTACCTACACCAGCCTCGTCTCCACTTCTCCCCCCCCCCCAAACACCTCCCAACTTCCCTCAGGCCCCATGCAACCACATACAGGTAGTGGTAGTTATAAATGTAGTGTGCATTAACTTTTAACAACACCACACACAGGCCATTCAAGATTGTTTCTGACAATGTCTTCAAATTCATACCTGAATATTTACATACTATCTACTTTCTATCGATCCATCATTAATCAAATTAAACAAAAGGTCAATCATATACATATATATATATATATATATACACCAATAGAAAAATGTACATTAGAATTTAGAAACTATTCATCAACCAAAGAAGAAAAAAAACCGAACTAAATCAAATTTATTGCAGGCATTGCAAAATGAAGGTCACCCACCCATGCTTAAATAGATTAAAATATATCGTTTTTGACAACAAATGTATATCGACTATATCGCGCAAAAAACAATACTATTTTAGCTGTCTATTCTTTCTCATCAATTTGCACGAATATCGAAA
This sequence comes from Apostichopus japonicus, assembly GCF_037975245.1. NCBI lineage: Eukaryota > Metazoa > Echinodermata > Holothuroidea > Aspidochirotida > Stichopodidae > Apostichopus > Apostichopus japonicus. Next base: position 15,283,616 of record NC_092563.1, on the reverse strand, counting down.
TTCTCGCAGTCCTAGATCTTCTGTCACCCATCATATTATAAAGCAATTACACGTACCTACCAAATCTATTTCATCGTACAATTTAGAACTAGCTGTTGCTCGCCTACGTGCACGCGTTTACATTTTTTTTTTACATGCTGACATGCCGTTCACTGCTTAGGAAGTCTCATATCCCCTACGAAAAAAACGTTCTATCTCGGTCTCTCTACGGGATTTCAGATCTTTCGAGAAAAATTGACGACAGAACAAACAGATCGCAAATTGTCGAGGGGAGATTTATTTTGAACAAACAGGTCAGGCCTTGGTATCTCAAGTGCCCAACTTCAAATCTTGATGATCAATTTGGATGTTGGCTTTTCATTGAACAACCGTAACGGCTAAAGATGGTCGACAGATTGCTGCCGAGCCGAACTGATTTAGGGATGAAATTTTTACCTGTGTTGTGTTTGGGTCATAAATTTTGTCGTGCACTGAAAGGGTATATCCATTTAAACGTTACTTCTCCTGCATATGTACTACCATGAAAATGTTATGATCAAAATATATAATGAGTGACCTTACAGCCGATAGTTTTACGACTGAAAAATTAGGGTGAATGATTAAATAAACATTGAAGATAATATGAATGAGACTTCAAATCAAAATGACCATCAAACTGCCCGAGTACTGCTTCTTTATGCATGAGATCAAGCTGGGCTTGAAGTCTAAGAGATTCCACTATTAACAGATCATGCAAGTTTATATGCATTTTATTACATAATTTATAATCAAAGACAGTAGAATTTAGTTCCTTGGCAAAATAAATAATAATAATCGTAATTTATGAATTTATAGGAATTTCCTCTGCTTAACTTCAACTGGTCTCAAATTGATGAAAGTAGGTAGCTCAAAGTATAGGATTAATTTTCATTATTATAACATCACATCGAGCTTAAACTGTATATTGTAACTGTGGATAGGGTTACCATTACCCCCAGATACCTGCAGTCCACGGGGCGGATACAGGATTTTAAAATGGAGGAGGTGCAGCCCAAGGGGTTGTTGAAGATTGCTCCAACCCCCCACCCCAAAGAAAAATTAATTTTAGAAGTGAAATAGTGATGCATTTTGAGACCTATAAATTAGGTCTGCACACAAGGCTGTGCATAACTACTTTAAATGTCTTGTATGAGTTGGAAGGAGCTATGTAGGGGGTGATCTTCTACCTCATACCCCTCTCCCTCCTCCCTCCCCCAAATCCATACCAGGTGGATTCGCAATATTTATAAAAGATGGCAGATTTTTTGGTAGTTCTGACAAAGTGGTGTTAAATAGTTAAATACAATGGAAAAATGTTATTGAATGTGATTCAGTCTTTTTTTTTGTCTAACAGTAAAAGTCCTGTTAATTACTTTTCTGATCTTAAAAGATGAGCAGATTTTTTGGTAGTTCTGACAAAGTGGTGTTAAATACAATGGAAAAACAATCTTGAATGTGAATTAGTCTTTTTTTTTGGTGTTTAACAGTGAATTCCCTGTAAAATAACTTTTCTTATCTTAAAAGATGAGCAGCTTGTTCAAAGACACATCAGCTCTCAAAGAAAGAATGAAATGCATTGTAAATTATGTATATTTAATACCTCCCAAAAGATCTCAAAGTAGGAACAACTATGATTTTTTTCTTCTCCAAAACTGCAAAAATATTGCATGACAAAATGGAGCCCTTCATGTTCAAACGTAATCTTGAAAAAAAAAAAAATTCTGGATGTGTTGTTAGAATCTTCAGCATAGGGAAATAATTCATACCATTGGTTGATATTTCTTCTTTCAAAACAAATCAAAAGTTGAAAAGCAACTCTTGCCTGGAAAAGTCGAAAAACCTTATGCTATCATGCAGAGACATTGAAAATTAATAATAAAACAGAAGTATGTACAATTTGATACACTGGTCAGCAAAAACATATATTTCTCCAAAAATTTGTTTCTCAATGAAGAAAAATCTAGATATTTATTTCCTTCCCCCAACATCCATTTTCTGCCCCCCACCCCCCCCACCACCCCCACCCCACACCAAATCCTCTCTCCCAACTTTCATTAGCACCTTACACTACATACACCTCATTATAAAGAATGCAATCAATTTGTTTTCCTTCATTCATTTCTTTTTTTAATTTCATCACAATTACTTAGAATGATCGGATCAGACAAAAAGAAAATGAAAGGAAAGGTATGCACTTTCACCCCTCCCTCCCACTCCTCCCGACCCACCTGGGAATTGCGAATTGCGAGCTATATAAATATATTTATATATACATATAAATATGCAATGCTGCGATGTACAATAATTGGATTTTGTGACAGTCTATGCATAACAAGTGTTTAACTGATGGATAATATCATACCTTTCTCAGGAAGTGTTGCTAGTAGTTCTTTTGTATACATTTTACATTTCAGTGACTCCTGACGGGCTTCAGATGCTGGACCTCCTGCGGCCTCCGCCTTACCCTTAGCATAGGCTCCTCTAAAATGTTTATCAGATGTGAAAAAAAGAAGAAGACAAAGAAGAAAAGAATGCAATTGTAGTACTATCAAATAAATTAACAGATTTCAATTTCAAAGATAGATTCGTAAGAAAAGAGGAAAATAAAATAAATACAGCTAGTATTTGATTAAGATAAATATTTAATTTCAAAAAGAAATCAAGTATGGGGGTACTGTATATTGATTGAAAAGTTGTCTTCATGTTTCAGTTTTCCAAAATATTAGACACAAGTATAACAAATCTTTATTATTCAGAGGCTGTTTGATCACAAACACACACACCCCCACGCAGTATTTTCAGTTGCCGTGACACATGGCTACTGTAAGAATGTGTACCATATTTCACCAGCATCACAACCAAGAAGAAACACTGGAGTTTATATTGGTGTATCCCTAGCAACAACATATCCAAATAGCACTTAAAATGTCAGAGAGTTGCTTTAATACTGACAAGTATAACAACATTAATATTTTTCAATAAATATGGTCACAGTTTTTTATAAGAGAAATAAGTGTCATTGAATCCATTTATTAATCATTATGTATTTACAACTGGAAGATACTTACTAACCTCTATCAAATGTTTTGACAGAATGTAAGAAGAATAAAGGGATCAGGTACTAAACAGTATCACACAGTACACAACAAATTGTGGTGCATTTGTTATCCTTTTACCTGAGATCCCCCCTTCCCCCTTCCCTCTCACATTGTCATTCCCTATAGAAGAAGGCTATCTTTTTCATATTCATTTATAAGGACATTTATTACATGTCCCTAACCACAAAACAACAACATGACGACAAAAAAAGTGAGAAATAAGAAATTCTGTCCAGCCAAATCAACATCATGAAATCATTTTCTATTTCTGTGACAATATAAAAATAAATGTAAGTACACAATTTAGTAAAACCTGAATACAGCTTGATCTGCAACATTTCTGCAAAAAAAAATAGATTCCTTCTGTACGTAGATGGCTGGGTGCAGCATTGAAAATGCTCATTCTCACACTCTTTTTCAATCCTTTACCGGAAGGTGTTTTTATTTATATATATTTTTATTACACAGCTTGGGCTGTAATGTCCAACAAGCCAAAAGCTAAAAAGAAGAAAAAAAGAAACTGACGTCATCTGCCATGCTTACACAAATGCCAAACAAGCAGTTAACTACCGTCTATTAGCCCGTTGATTAGATTTCTGCCTTTAATAAAAGCAACGAAAAGAGTCTTCCTCCGTATCCCCCTTTAACAGACCGAATGTAGGTCTCGAGCACTAGCATAGCTTCATGTCAGACTAATTGCCCCAGTGATCTGTACACAAGCTGTTTTAGAGAAGCAAATTACATTACATCGCCATCACTCCCTCAAATTGATCTTCGGCTCATCTGTGTTCAACATATTGAACCGGTTAATGAGAGAGTAGCTGAGTTTCTCCCTCCGTCACAGTCGACGACGACAGTTAACACCAGAATGCACTATAGCCCCTGCATGTGTCGTATGGACTATGAACTGTACAGTACAGTACGTATCAGCACTGTTCTGCTGTAGTACGTATGGGAGGAATATAGCAGCACTTTTTCTTTTACTTTCTTATCAAAACTAAGTGACTGTGTTGAGTTTTGACAGAAACTTCAGTATATATATATATATATATATATATATATATTTCAATGTGAATTAGCAGCAATTACGAAATCTCTTTTTAAATGACTTATTTGTTAGGAGAATTAACATGCACTTTGGAATACTAACAATAGATTATCAGTATTGGCAGGTATCCCTTTTTTTCTCTAAACATTGCTAAATTCCAAAGTTGCTAAATTCAAATTGCTACATTCAAATTCATTGCTAAATTCAAATTCAAACATTGCTAAACTCAAAAGTTCCGTAAGTATTTTTTTATTTTGAAATTCCGGCCGGTGGCCCCAAGGAGATTTGTTGAAATGAAGAGGAGTTTCAAATAACCGAACAACAAAATTGTTCAGGTTCTTCAACATGACAGTAGTTTAAGGTGTACGTATGTTGTTTAAGGTGTAATATGTTGTGCTCTGTGCAGGTGACCACTTTTCCATAGAGCCAAATCAACCACATGGAAAATGTAAGAGGCTGTAATCAATCAGTCGAATCAGATATATCTAATTATAAATGTCAGTTGGGTATAGGAAATAGCGGTTACTCGACGAGTCCTCACCGAGTTAACTCGGTTCTCAAATGACGACCTACAGTACAAGGCAATTCATGAGAATGTCAAGTGGGAGGTTCTGCTGAAAAACATGCAACAGCCAAACTGCGTACAAGTAAAGACTTGAAATAAGAGAGCATATATCCGCCTTCGTGTTTTGATCCAAACATATTAAATCGCTATATTAATATATAGGAATGACCAATCTTTTCTATTTGTCCCGGAGGTAAATTTATGAATTAATACCGGTTTCTCCATCTTGAGTGAGTTAAAATTAAAACAATTAATTTGATTTTTTTTTCGGAATGCATACTGGTTGGGCGGCAAATCTAATTTACATCTGATGCAAAAAAACGTTTAAAGGGTGACTCACTACTTTCCCGTACTTTAGTGGATGGGGTGGTGTGATGATTGTTCACACCATCTTGATGGGGGATGGGGCCAGGGAAGGGGGGTTAAGAGTGAACTAGGATGAGCAATCCTCTGACCAGTGTGTTCTATTCTTTCACAACAAATACACGCTTGTCCTTCGATTGTGTCATAAATAATACTCACTTGGATATGGCGATGTCTGCTTTCTGTCTGGCTGACGTCGAGCCCTGCCTGGCGAGCGCTATGGCCTTCTCGACCCTGTCGCTGATTTTCTTAGCACCCATCACAAACACTTTCTTCTTTCCCGAAGACACCAGGGCATTGTTTTTCCACTTGCCTTCCTCTCTCTTCCCGTCCGGGTAAGTGAACGTCCCGTACCCGTGCCTCTTATTGTTATGCCACTCTCCGATGTACACGTAGCCGTCGGACCGCTGGCTGACCCCATAGCCGGACCGCTTGTCCAGCTTCCACTCGCCCATGTACGTCTCCGTGACGTCGTCGCCCACTGCTTCTTCCTGGAGGGGTAAGGCTTCTCCGTCAAAAGTGGAAGATTCAATGGATCCCGTGCTGAATGTGCTCTCGTTGCTTCGGAGGGAATCTTGGTGGAACAGATGGGCCCGGAGCGACGAGACGCTTCCGACCGGCGTATCCGCGCCCGCGGTGCTCTCGGCTTTGTCTTTCTTCCGTCGGCTCCTCCAGCCTAATTTCTTGCTGGATCGTTTACTGTCGCTCCTTCTGAAAGTACTGGTTGTCTTTACGCTCTCGATGTCTGACTGTGCGTCGTCGTTCACCTCCAAACAAAAGCCGCCCCGCTGCCCAAAGTTTTCGGTTGTGACGGATGCGACCGAACCGTTCTCTTGTTCGCTGCGCAGGGACGTGAGGGAGGTCCTCAGGGCGGGCCTGGCGATGGCTGCCATGCCATACGGTACACTGCTACGGATGCCAAAGCCGTGTCTCATGCCACCTACCCACTGTCCTTGGTAAATGCCTACAACAAATAAAGGAGAAAAAAAAACTGATTTGAAGAAACTATGCAATAGAAAAGACATACTGTACTGGATCTTCTTCAACAGTGGTTGTTGGCTGATTCAACATGTTAGGTAGGCAATTTGCAACATTTAATGCATTTACTGCAATTAGAACTAAGAAATGCAATTAGCAAAGCCTAATGTACTGCTAATTAAGAAGGGGGTGGGGGGCGGGAACAAAAGCATCTTGAACGATCTGGACAAGATTTTAGAGATCACAGCTTTCTTATCATTTCAAAAGCACCTAAATTCAAAGAATGGCAAAGTGTGTTTGCCTGGGAAGATACTTTTGGTGCGGTATGCTACAAGAGAGAGCAGAAATTTCATGAATTCACTCTCTCTTTCATACATGTTTGCTCCTGTTACCACTCCCCATCTATCTGTAACAAATACAACGTGAATAGTTCATCACCTTGACACGGATAAAGTCATCTACTGAATCTTTTCATTTCAAGATAAATAAATAGTTTACTTATTGCCCAGTTTAACGCCACAGAGATTCAAGGTTTTTTCATCTCTAACTCCAAGATAATACCACCCCATCAAGTAGGTTTATCTTTTGACCTCTACAAAAATAGTGCTTGCATAGATCAATGTTGCCTGTATGCCCACTATTGTAAAATTACCAAAAACCAATTCGTAATTTTGCGACCAAAATGTTTTCTCAAATCTTGCATTCAATGAAGTTTGTAACAATAGTAAAGTACACAATTTATCAAACAAATGTAAAAATATCACAATTGCTTTAAAGCCCGAAGACAATAAAAAAAAAAAAAAACTTTTTCCTTGAATTATATTGAACACTTCATCCGCTGATTGCTACGGCTACCACTCTTTTATTAGAACGACAAATTTCATCCTATAAGAAATAAATATGAACCGTTCAGAGAGAGATTTGCAATCTTTCCTTTTGGCTGAATACCCTAAAAATAAAAGATTACGGTAGCTTTTCCTATTGTTGCCTGTCAAGATACATCATCGGAAAGCATGAGTCGCTATGACAACCAGTAGCCAAAAGCTTTTCGACTCCTTGAGATGTTGCTGCTGCTTCCAAACACAGAGCATGTGGCATAGAATATGAAGAGGTGGAATTACCTCTCATCAAAGAGAAAAAAATAGAGGAAAGAAGGCGGCTTAGAAATTGGTAAACAGAGTCGTGCTTCTTGTAGCCGCTCTGTGACGAGGCTGCATTTGATGAATGCTTAATTTTAGGGGAACGGGAAGTGTGGTACTACACACAGACACCACACAAATTAAGCAACATCTTCAGTCTTAATTACAATGTCCTGAAAATTAGTTATGTAAGAAAAGTCAAAAGGAAACTCAATTTGTTCATCATGAGCTGATGAAGATCAAAGAAAAGATTTTATGAAGCCTTTAATCATTCCTAGGAAAGATATTTTACAAAAGGGCCATTCTCGGTCACGTGTGTGACGGAAAAATGGGGAGATTTGCACTTTACCACTAAGTAACTTCTTTTAGGTAGTTGGGTTGATTGTAGTACTTAGGTATGCACTAGGGGACTCTTTACAAAACCATATAGCTTAGCCAAAATCAGAAAATTCACGTGCTTGCAGAGGTCATATAATGGTCGGTCACGTGTGTGACGTGAAATAAAACTGGCTTTTTTGCACAAAAAAACATTGGCAAATTCCTCAGTTTTTAACAGGGCTGGATAACCCTAATTTCTCATGTTTCTACCTTAATGTGTTTCCATTCTAACAAGACATTCACCTAAATATTTCACCTCTAAAAATTAGCATAATACTACATAAGCTAAAAAAATCTGGTCACGTGTGTGACATTGTTGGGTCACGTGTGTGACATTTTGAATTTGCACATGCAATTTGCAACATGCATATGCAATTTTTGCAGTGCAAATGTTGACTTAGTAATGACCACAGAACAGCACTGATGTTGATATTCCATAGGAATTACTTTAAAACATGCAGTTTTCCTGATTCTATTTGGAGGGTCACGTGTGTGACATTGTTGGGTCACGTGTGTGACATTCTGCATTTTCATGGATGCTGCAATTTCATTGGATGAAGCTTTCCTCATTTGCATATAACACTGTTGTCATGCCATACACACATTACATAACAACAGTCCAAGTCCACAGTGCTGCTGCAATTACATTGGATGAAGCTTTTCTCATTTGCATGACACTGTTGTTATGCCACACACTCATGACATAACAACAGTCCAAGTCCACAGTGCTGCTGCAATCATTGGATGGGGCTTTTCTCATTTGCATATTACACTGTTGTCAGGCCACACACACATAACAAACCAATCTGCTAACGATATTTAGTCCATTTAGTTTTGTTGACTGCTCAACTTAGGGCTTCATTGTCACACACGTGACCATGTCACACATGTGACCATCGGTTACGTGTGTGATGACTAATTAGAGGCAATTACTTAATCGTAGTAATAATTATTTGACTGGATATTTTGCAGAACTAACAGTCTTTACCAAGAACGGTTGCATATCAAGTGTGGACATCAGAAGGCACATCAGTTACTTTTTATAAAAACTTTTGCGTTATTTTGGTCACGTGTGTGACATCAATAGTATGCCAATTAGCACCCATTATTAACAAAGAATTGAAGATCAGGCACCTCTGCTTTAGGAATGAAATAAATTAACCTATGTATAACTGCCTCCATGTGATAGTTGATAACTGAAATATTATTTCTAGATACCCATGTAGAAAAACAAATATACAGTTAAAAACTACAAATTTTGGCTAAAACTTACAATAATGCAAATTAATGCAAATTTGTATGTTATGGTGGTAATTTTAATGAAAAATAAATGAAACAGAAAACTTGAGGTATCCCTCTAAAACAAACAATATAACATTTGGTCCTGATGAACACTTTAGTTTTTTCATGCCAGTTTCATTTTCCAGAGAATGGCCCAAAAGTATGATGAACAGTCATACTACGTAGACAGGTCAATGCATGGCAAATTTTTAATGGTTCTAACACGATTGGTTATGCTTCCAGAATATATGTATCTATTGACACTTTCTCAACAACATGATTGGTTTATGCTTCCAGAATATATGTATCTATCAGCACTTTATCAACAACACAATTGGTTAAATGCTCCCAGAAAATATGTATCTATCAGCACTTTCTCAACGACACGATGGTTAATAAGCCTCCAGCATATGTATGTACAGAAGACTTATAGAAACAAATGCAACCTTTCTGAACATTTTCATCAAGTTTAGATTATATCTTTTCTTTTTTTGACATTTTTTCTTACAATTAAAAAGTACTCTTAGTTTCCCGAAGGTGACTTTCTGTTGCTTTCAGAGTTGTTTGTGCATATTATGAGCAGCATTAGTAGGCTACTGTGAGTTATAACCTGCCACAATTAACTCTGTAGGACACTGTTTATATTTCTTTGGAAACCGTTCTTTCTTATATTGACAGATCAAATGTACACAGGATGGGGATCCTACTGACCAATCAAAGCTTCTCCTTCCGTGAACGGAAACCGATCCTGACAGAATTGCTACATTTTAGCCGACTGAAATGATGAGATTTGTGGATATCCTCACAGCGAAAATCTACGTCAACCTCTCCTTATCTGCGACCATTTCAATGCACTTGGGGCCAATTTTAGGAAGGGAGGGAAAAAAACCTAAGAGGACGAGGAAGCCTTTATGGAAACCTATCCATCAAAACATGGTCATGTTACTTCAGAGGACTAAACCGAGTTGGGAATTACCAGGAGTTAAAGATTCAATATTACCAGTAGGTCATTTGCTTAGAGATAAAGTTGCAAGGCTATATACCAGAATAATAATGAGTCCATATAGTCACACACAGTATATATATAAAATTAAACGGAATATATAATTAAAAATGGAATGGTTAATCGCAAAGCTTACTGGTTTGAATATTTACTGATGAAGATGACTATCCTGTCTACCATACACAATATTCACTCCAAAAGTGGGGGGGGGTGGGGGAAATGCAAAATAATTTATAACAATTGATATAAGCTAGATAGATAGGAGTGCATTTTCTGTAGGCTGTAGGAGATAAGCTGATAAGTAAGAGATGATCAGAGAGGGAAATACTGTAATATCAATTAGTGTCCACAGTGTGTTAAATAGTATTTTAAGCACACAGCCTAGCTTTTGTTTCCTCATTATCATTAATGCTTGAAACAAGTCATGATTTAACTTTTCAGTATAGCTTCAGCTAGTGCCTATAGTCAATGGACACGTGTTTATTACAAAACCTATAGCCATGTGTGTGTAGATCTACATGTATATGTAGGCTACTGTGCGGCATGACTTACTCGATATATATGCGCCTGTCCTAACCCGACACACGGATGTTTATATGTCACATGGCCCACGCTATCTCTGTATGCTGTCAACACATATTCACATCAGGCGCGATTAAAATGCTCTCTGGAATGCTTCTCTGCTTAGTCAACACACACATACAAACGTACACTTGCCTTTAAAGGGGAACCATACTGCAAGTTTTAAGGATATTTTTCTCGTATTCCCCTGGACAACCAGGCCTAATTACATTGTTTGAATAGAACACCAGTATTGCAATGATAACAAATATCATTTTACCTATTTAGGAGTATATACAGTATCTAGTTACAATGCAATATGAATTTGATATAAACTGCCACAGCTGATTTTGGTTGTTTGAAAAGAAGGTTCGTCTCAGACTACCAGACATCCGGACTACCATTGAAAATTTGCCGTTGCAACCAAAGTATCCAGGTTGAAAGATGAGTAAAACAGAGAATGTCAATAAAAGGTTATCCAACTGTAGCTCTGGCTCTAGAATATATTCTGTAAATATTTTACTCTCATTGGTAATTTCATGTGTGTTTATATACTAAAAATCTCACTTTTACCTTCTACTTTGCATATTTCCATACTAGCACTGAACACTGAAAACTTTTTTTGGTGTGTGTTCAAACAGGAGTACACTAATTCATCAACTTGGCCTAGCATATAGTATATTGGTATAAATGGTATTGTTATGTGAATAGCATTTTAGTGATATAACCAGTATTGACCAATTAGGTTAGTTAAAGCAATGTAATGGTTCAATAGCAATTGAGTTGTTAAGGCCCGGGTTCGAATCCCAGTGGAGGCTGGAAGTTTTTTCACTGTTCTTGATTTTCCAATTCATTACGATTTTCATTTATATATATTCATTTGCCTTTGTCATTTACCTCCATTTCATTAACATAAAGTCTGTTCAAAGTATCTCTTTCGAAATAGGGCTTTTGGAATCACAAATGATTTCGAGTTGGTTAGCATCATGTTTGATCTCTAGGGTAAGGCAAAATATGTCACCAAAAACAGAACTTAAGTATTGTTAGATACAGGTGACAAATGCCTACAGTGGAATTACGACCTTCCTTCCCGGTTTCGAACCACTGGACATACAATCAGCGTCCATAGCCTAGTGGTTAGGGTGTCCGCGTACAGAGCGGGAGGCCCGGGTTCGAATCCCAATGAGGGCTGGAAGTTTTTTCACTGTTCTTGATTTTCCAACTCATTACAATTTTCATATAAATATATATATATATATATATATATATATATATATATATATATATAAATATATAAATATATAAATATAAATATATATATGTATATATATATATATGTATACATATATATATATATATATATATATATATATATATATATATATACAGTACTGGACTTTCTTTGTAAAGAAATGTATAAGCAACCCAATATATCTATACATTACTGAATTTCTTTGTAAAGAAAGAAGTGTATAAGCGAAGACACCATAATTTTTATCAAATTGGTGTCAAATGTTGTAAAATTGTAAATTGCATGACTATTGAACTTCAGGTACAGGAATAAAAACCTACTAATGTTCAAAACGTTATAAGCATATTAATTGCCATATACTGTATCCCAAGGGGAACATCTCTAGGGACCACAACAATACCATTGCTTGACCCAAATATAGAGAAAATGATCACAACAACCAAAACTGATTTCAAAACACAGATCTACAAAACGTTGGATTTGTTCTGTGAAATTTAATTTAAAAACAACTTTTTTGGTCTTGTTATTATTACAAAGCAATTTTGCATTGGGTTTCTTGGTGGTAAAATTGTCACTAATAACCAATTTGTATATGATATTTCCATGGATACGGTTTATATAGAAACAAACTCATCTGGGTAAATTAAGAGTATTTTCATAGAAACATGAAACTGCCTGGAAGAAATCGCAGCCATAAATTATTTTCAGATGTACAAGCACTTAGGCCTCCTAACATTTGATTTACATCATCTATACCTTAGTATAAATAGTGTTTGGATGTGTATAAAGTTGGGAAGACATACTGTAACTAGAATGGATCTCTCATCAGATATAAAAGATGAGTACTTAGCTATAATAGCAAGGCAAACTTTCAAGGAATTTATTGTCTGGCTGCATCCCTAGGACAACCAGGTCTGACATGTTGTCCGAACGACAAATTTGGTATCCGGAAAGATGTAGTGAATCAACATTGACCAATTCGTACACTGTTGGAGAGATGTGTAGGTTTGGTGAATAGAACACCAGCTTAAATGATGATCTAGCAATTTATCATTTCACCCTTTTCCGGGGATAAACAACTAGTTGTCGACCGGACAACCTCCACAGCTGATTTTGGTTATGCAGATACAAATCTGGTTGCCTCAGAAGACCGCCCGACGTACTGCCATTAAACGTTTTGCTCTGAACAGAGCAATGTTTTCATGACTGCTAGGAAGCATTACATCTCATGAAATGGTTCCAAATAACTGGTGATTAAATCACCTTACCAGCTACAAAAAATAACAAAAGGTCAGGCGAATAATCTATACGGTATGCCTCGTAAAATGTATGTATGTATGTATGTATATGTGATCTTCCCGCAAGCAGGAACTCGCGAAAGAAGCCATGGAGGCTTATTGACTCGCAAGCTGACCGAAGCCAATCTCTCGGCACACATTCATTTAACGTCCATGTCAGGAAGTTGTTATTGAACAACACCCTTGCCAGACGACACACATTGCTGTCGGCGGGGAATCGAACCGGGGATCTCATGACTGGGAGACGCCGGCGTTAACCACTAGGCTATACACTCCGCCTTGCAAAATGCCATGCAAAGTCATCAAATCGCTATACGAATGAAATTTAAGACGAACAGCAGTTTTGTGTACACAAGTACAATCTAGTATTTTATACGAGTGGGACAAAAGTTCAGAACCATCAAAACTATTACAAAGAAATTAAAACACTAAATTATTCCCTGAATGTCCCAAGTTTTATATGCAAAGTAGGCTAGGTATAGTCACGATTGTGTCTCTGTGCCTATTGGTGAAATAGGGCCTAGATTTGATTTCAGTATTATGAAAATTGGTGGGTAAATCAACAATTGAATAGTGCTAAACAGATTTTGAAAGAGCATATTTAAGGAAGTTTTGAGGGTGCAACTGGATTTGAACTAGTGGCCTCAGGATTATACTGAAGTCCAGTGTCCTTACCCACTGTATTTGCCATCCTTAATTTTGGAAAGCATCGTAATTATTAATGCATTCAAAATCTGCTGTCTCCAGTGATGCCAAAACTTACAATTTATGTGAGTTATGTAAGCACACGGTACCTAGCATCTAGGATTTTGCCATGGCAATCAGAGCTGCCTTCAAGGCCATCACTACTGCCTCCTAATATGCTAGAAATACAAATACTGGTCGCCCAGGCTCAAACTTCTACAGGTATTATAGACCACCCTCCTAGCGTTATTATATTTGTTTCCTCCTACACCTGAGACATTTAATTGTCCAATTTAACATGGAACCTTCTTCTCTATGATAGCATGGCCGGGAGAGGAATCATGAACCGTTTAAGCAAACTTTTAGCACAATTAAGGTTTGGGGGGGGGTGGCGAAATAGCGATCGTCTTCGAGACTGCTCCATGTCAAATATAGCTGTCTTTCATTTAATATACAAGTTCCCTAATACTGGAACTACAGATTCCTCTCCCTTATTCAGATTACTGCAACTCGAGAAGCTCCTGACACCCACGTGAATTTTGAGAGAAGCAATCTCTCATCCGTACTACTGATAGGTTCGATCATCATATGTATGTATGTATGTATATGTATATATGTAGATATAGGATATAACACAAGATTCTCCACTACTATATGGAGAGTGGAAAGGAAAAAACACAAATTGAAGACTAAAAACATCTGACTATTTGTGGGAAAGGAAATGGAGGTCACTTTTTTTTTTCTTGGCAAAGTAGCTCAAGGGATTAAGGATTTGCCTAGAATACAAATTCAGCGCTCTTTGCCAACATCCGGGATAAAAGTTCATGGAAGCGGGTACAACAACAACATTTTACCACTTGATTTCATCATACTAAAGTACTTGATGTCTATATCATATCAACTGTGTTTGCTTGCAATATCTACTGTGCAGCTATGACTCTGGTGACCCTAACCGACTGTTGCATATGGTGCAAACTTTCAAGCAATTCTAGCTAAGAGGATACTTTTAATTATTAGAATTATTATTAGAAAAGTTAACTCACTAAACCTTATAAACAATTCAATCATATGTATGTGTGTTGAAAACGATGATGTCACGCTTCTTAAGAAACTGATATATTTGAACGTCACAGAGACCTTTAGAAAAACAAGTGAATTTAGTTTTCGTGCAGGACAATATATTTTTGTTGCCAAAAGTGGGACAATCTCTTTTGGATATCTGCTTTTAAAAGTTCATATAAACACACTGAATGTGAGTTTTATAAAATTATTTGCTTAAATTAGTAATTTACTACTGCACAAGAAACAATTTTAAGATGCAAACCTCCAGGGGATATTGGGGGGGGGGGGGCAACAGGAGACAAAATTTGTTTCTTTTCAAATGGCGTTAAAATCAGATCATCTGTGAGAGTGAATTGGCTATACATTCCCTGTAGCTCATGAAATTGTTCCTACCACAAATGTCAAAGTCTGAAAATAGACTTAAAAAACCATTAGAACATGCATGATCCTTTCATGGCCCTGTTTTTCATGGGGATAAACTTGTATAAATTCCATACCTTCAGAGGATGACATTAAAAAGAACACAGCTGAACCCATCATCTTTATTTTATGAGAGAAAGATGCTTGGAATAAATGAATAACTACCACAAACAGCTATCATCTTCTTCAATTGGTCTAAAGAAGCCATGTCAGAGAGGCCATGTTTATTATTTGCAATTTAATTGTTGTTGCCGCTGTGAGTAAAATCTCTATTTTTAGTAAAATAATCTTGCTATTTAAGCCGATTGCAGTATTAAGAAGAAAGGTTAAAATCTTCACAAATCACTCTATCAATGTTTTGTTTTGTAATATACACCATCTTTATCAGTCAAATGAAATATTAAGAGAGTCATTAACCGAATTTCAATTTAACATTGAAACAGAAGCAGTTCTGGTTTGTCTATTTTAGACTTGATGATATCATTATCGGTCTACTATGATGGAACATTTTACAGGATTTGACATTTCCGAATAGAATCTAATTTTATTAATCTGTTTTATGGAATTGTTCATCATTATAAGCATCTTCACTACAAGAGTGTTGCTTGGCTTTGATCTTTCCTTTAGAGATGAATCTTTTTTTGGAAAAAGAGAGAGAGATAGAGACAACTGGGACCTAATCATGGACGTTAAATATGAAACTAATAGACTGATTTTGATCAGCTTGCGGCTATGATAAGACATTGAGGCTTCTTTGCGAGTTCCTGATTGCAGGAGGATCTGAAATACTTAAATACTTAAAGCTGTGACCATAATATAATCCACTAACTCTGCCATGGTAATAAAAGCAGGCTATGAGGTTTGTAAATTATGCTACAAAACATCATATTTGAGGGAAACACATTGTATTTGGATTAAATGATTAATAACTGCAATTAGGGGTAAAAAAATATATATATTTTTAAGACATAGATCTCATATTAAATGAGGGGGTATATCCAATTATGTGTAATATATTACCTAGCTTCGTCATTTATCACAACACTGCAGTTAATACATTACAACCCGAGTGAAAAATATAGCTCGAAGCCAAATCGGTTCCTCAGCTTCCCCATCATATTGATCATCCACAGCCCGTAAAATTCAGATCAACAACCTATGTAGCTCTACGATTACTGGACGTAGAAGGAAACAGCAGTTAACAACACACTCTAGCCTATGTCACATCCTGGGTGATTAAATCATCATCCCGATTATTAGAAAATGAATGGTTGTCGTCATGCCAACAGCATGCCATCATCCCTCCAAACCATCTTCAAAATCTCATTGACCACTTCCCTCCCCTTCAGTTCAGGCTTTTATGCCAAGAGCGTACATGCCACCCGAATTTAGTTTTGAAAACGTTATCCATAATGAGGCCTGCAGATGCAATTTCCAGAACGGCCGGGAGTGACACAACATCGACAAACAGCCGACTGGATCTGCATTGGTAGCGATAGCTTCTTCTTCCCTCCTCAAACACCGTACTCCCTAGCCTCTCTCCTATGGGGCCCTAAGCAATTATTTGGAAAGTTGCTTCGTCTATATTTAATCACTTTAAAGCTTATGAATTACTCCAAAAAGTGAAAATTAATGCAAAAATAAAATTGCTGGTTGCTTAAAAAGGATCACAACCGTGACAAATATATCGGAGAGACACAGAGAGAAAGAGACTGCGAGGTTGGAAAAACAAATTTTACAAAAACTCTTGGGAAATATACCAGTAAAGTATGAGGCATAATTTGAGCAAAAATATACATGTATACGGTACGGTGCATTGTTTCTGTGTGAATAAATGTTTGTGATTATATTTTGGTATGATGTTGTTGTTAATATTTCCTCCAAAATTTATGTAACTGGAATACCAAGCAAGAAGAAGTGATGGAGATGGTACTGCTAGCTGACTGAATGAGCGGTTCTTTAAATCATCTGGACATCCCGCTCTCCTCCATCCTCCTCGACATCCTCCCTGCTCCACCCTGCATGCATCCTAGCCTCTAAATCATTGTCACCAAATTTGAAAAACTGAACATGTACTGTACGTATCATAATTTCACCATTCAAGCATATTTTTCTCTTCTCTGGGGGGGGGGGGGAGGGGGGAGGTTATATCGTCAACCTGTAAAAGCTTTTAGATTCTTAAATAAGATCAACAATTGATTTAGGTAACCTTACTCGGAGTATATTAATACAGCTAACCATCATCCTCTTCGTACCTCTAATAATTCATCTTTCTTTCATTTTCCTTTCTTGGTTTCGGTGATTCCTGTCGCGGTTCGATCTTCATGCGGATAGAATTACAGTACCTTATGATTGCTTCCTTCCTGTTTTTAGAGTTACTTGGTCCTGTGCATTCAGATGAGCATACATGTGTCAGGCAGTTTCACTCCATTTCCTGACGTTTGATGTGAACATCCTACAGGTACCGTATTTCAGCGTAAGGCCTTAAAGGCATTGAAGACTCGCCCCAAGCCGCGTGCCGCCATCTGAAAAAGTTAACTTTCTGTTGCTTGCAAGTGACGTTTTGTTCGTGTCGCTACAAAAATGCAGACAGTAATGAAACGTGATACCTTGTTATCTTTTATCTAGACCTGAGATGTCCATCCCTGCTATGTACACTGTATTGTGGGTATTGTAGCTGTATGTACTGACTGTACACTAGTGTCTAATTACCGACGGTAGCAAGCTGTGTGTGTATTTTCCGGGATCGATGGTGGTGTCTAACACTTCTGTTACACCTCATTCGAAACTAGGTCAGATTAACGGCATTAGACGTTTCTTTGTGCGCGAGTCTTCACACCCTTTAACTAAGGGACAGCGTATCCAAGATTGTGGGCCGTACGTTTTTGGGAAACTTTTTTAAACTATATATATCATAAATGCCGCAAAAGTTGCTAGAATGCTGAATTATGTTCAAAATTTGACGAGTATTATTGTAGCTACAACTTGATGCATTTTACAGAGCTCTCTGAGACATCAAATTAAATGGAAACATTTTAACACTGATAGTAGACGCAATATTGAAAATTTTGACAATGTTGGTAATTGATCAGTTGAAAACTTGAAGTGTAAACATGTTTTGTGTTGTAAAGCAGTCATGAATTAATATGCCGAATAAATTAAACCACAGTTACTGTCTACCAGAGTGAGATGAGCATTTTTATCTCTGATGAGTCCTCTGAGCTCAATTAGCAATGGTTTGCAAGAAAACATGAAACGACTCAACTTTCACGTCATCATGGCATTAAGTCTCTAACAGTAGGTGTTACAGTACTTGACTTAATTATCAAGTGACTGTTTTTTTGTTTGTTTTTCTTTCAAACTTAGCTGTGACACATAAATTTCCTAATTGCTAATTAAAGTACTTGCTTTTTTGCTCTCTCTCTATAAATTGGGCGAGAAAAAAAAAAACTCACAAAATTCCTAAATGGGAGAAATCTCTCTCATGGATATTGCTATCAGAATCAGAATCGTGAGAATGCCGAGAAGAAAGTAGAAAAGGAATGATTGCATCAGTAAAACACTCTCGTTTTTACAATTAACATGACACGTTCTTTGCGAGTTTGGGTAACTTGTCGCCTAAAGTTCCAGACTCTAGGAATCTAGGAAAACTGCCGTATTTTGAACACGACAAAATTATTCTGCAATTTACGTTTCATCTCCAGAAATTAGTTTTTATTCTAGTCTGATTTATTTAGAAAGGGGGAGATCGCTGCGAGGCGACGCAAGATTGGAATTTACTCGGCAGCGATGCATCGGTTGGAGTTGTTTTTTTTCTTTTTCTTTTATAAGGGGGGGGGGTGAGGGGGCTTTCCATAACAAGTTTGGCCATCTAGCTTCTTCTCTTTTTTTTCCTTTTTTCTTCTTCTTTTTTTTCTATTTTGTTGTTGTTGTCAAAATGGTTACTTTATGAAAATGCTGGCAGGGTTGTTCCGGTTGAGAACGGCATCAGATTGCATCCTCAAAAATCCAACGTAATGGGTAACCTTGCCCAAAGAACTTGCAAGTCTTCGTGGATGGATATATGCACGTACAGGGTATATCAATACCAAATGACTCCTCAGTTGATCGACAGAATAATTCAATGGGATAATTTGAAAACAAATATCGTATCTGGACAGAGAGAAGGCTCATGCTTTTCATTCTTCTGTGAATCAGCTCATGACATTTCTATTGATATGATTAATGCATGCAGAGAGAGTCACCTTATGTTTTTTTCTTTTGTTTTGATGCATTATTTCTGATATTAATATTTTCCTTGGACTATTCTAGTCTTTAATGCATATAACATCATGCGCTGACTTCAAGTTATAATTGTAACTAAGCAGGGAAGGGAAGTGAATGGAGGGGGAGGAAAAGGGAGGGGGGTTTGGCGTGGAATTGTATGGTTACAGATTTACTACTGTAGGTTTTAATATAATGAGTATGACATATTCATGAAAGTAAAATGTAAACTGTGCATCTAACATCAATCGTTCAGTATTTTATTTACATATTGTCGAGATCATTAAAAGGTAGTTCTGATACTAATTATAATGTATCTGTTTTTTTATCAATTTTTTTAAAACCATCTTTAGTTAATTTTGTTAAAAGCTTCACTTTCTGTTCGATACTAAATGAATGCAATTAATAATATTACAGATCCTGATACAGTAGTTTTACTAATCAAGTATCACTTCAAGTACTGAATTAAGTAAAAAGTCCAAACTTTTTCACATCTTAAAATTCACTTTCAGTTGCACTTTTAATTAGTACTATGAAAAAAATGACCAGGTGCCTAAATGTGCAGGATCGAAATCAAATTCAATAATTTCTCACTCACTGACCGTCATTTGGTAAATATGTTTGGAAGGTCCTGGGAGCTGTCTTAGTATGTTCAATGGGAATTCTAATTTTGACCAGTGCTCGGTAGATGTGGAAAACAAAACTCCTGACTCCTAAGAAAGATGCTTCATTGAGCACTACATATTGCATATATGCTGAAACATACCTAGCATTGGTTTTCTATCCAAACAATCGAAATATGAATACCTGTACACCATATGTACTAAAGGTATCCGCTACCCTCTCAGTACAACCTCCAATGCCTGTCACTGGTTGCTACACAATAAAGAGATACATTCCAGTAGTGACTGAATGTCATTGCTTGATAAAATTTTTAGGTCCAAACCACATCATCTTACTATAGCATTTCGTTACAAATCGGTTACAATCAATTAACCGTATCTCGATTAATCTGGCAAAATGTTATTCTCTTTAAATAACGTGTTACATTGCCTGCCACCAGCACATCCCTTTAAAGCCTTGTTTGTCTCGACTCGCTGTACCGTGTACACACATAATTTCAACAAATACCGCATGTGGGAGGATGACTAGTAAGTTCACTGTCACTGGTCGATCATGACTCAGCTACGTTGCATACACTAAATACAAACACAGATTATCTTCACATTGAGGCTCAATAAAAAAAATATAAATAAATAAATTTAAAAAAAAAAAATTCATCAAATTGCTAGAAAATCACTGCAAAAGTTCCGTAATTTCTACATTCTTCACCGACACCAGCTGACAATTGATCCAGCACTAATAATACTTGCATGATCACTCTCTTTCGCTCTAAATAATGGTCATAAATTCAACAACAAAAATGATTTAATCGTTTAAACTGGCAAAATACGAGTACACTTGTAATATATCCCCTCAAGCTTGTTTATGAAATTGTGTCAAACGGACCAAGAAAAAGGAACAAGGGAAAAAAGGAACAAGGGAAAAAGGCAAGATTCAATAACATCAATCACTGCTAAATATAGCTAAATGAAGACTATTTTTCCTTGTTTCTCGATGAAACAGCTGCCAATTCAAGTCAATTTCAGATTCCTATTAGTTTATTAAATGAATGAAGGTGATGAGAGTGTTCAGTTCCTGCTTTGACATTCTGTTTCAGTATCTAGGGTAACAGATCTTTGTAGCAGTGAAAGATTTGTAAAGGGAGCCAATGAAAAATACCATTTAAGTAATGAGACAAAGGAAATTAAATCTACTTCCAAGATATGTTAATTTTTGACAAGAATGGAGGGTTTTAGATATTTAATGACAGACTTGTTCACAAGCTATTTCTTAAAGGTGGGTTCTGCTTTGAGTTTTGTAAAAGTACTTTGTGCATGCTCGTCCCACCAAAGCATCGAAAAATTCACACACGATAGGCTACACCCCAATCTAGATAATCAATAAGATATGGTTGTACCATTTAACTGCACCCAACAATAACAACTTATCCACAACATAGTCAGAGAACATTTTGTGTTCAACAAATGTAGTGTGTAATGTTTGTTGTTTGAATCAATTGAATACTCTTCCAGTTTATACCTTATGAGTTCTGTTATAAATTTTTGGTGGGTTGGTTGAATCACTGCATTAGGTTCTCAGGTACATATTTTAGTGTAGTGATTATAAAAGTTTGTAACAAATATACTTTAGCGGTTGAACCTAAATTTAGCTGTAAAAGCAACACAAATGCCATCTGTACCATTTCAAAATTCATCTTCAGACCAACTGATATATGTTGTAGCATTATGTTTGGTATAAGTTATGATGCTCTGTACTCTGCCATGGTTTGCAATATATTGCAAACCGCTGTAGGCAATCAATACAGTACATGAACCATCCATGTACCGTGGCTGCGTAGTCACAATTTTTGAACAATAGCACCTTGCATAGAGTGCAAGGTAGGATTACGTAACAATCTTCCAATATGTGCAACACAGAAATTACGATGACTGGGAAGTGATATATTTAGAGAAACTAAGCAATTGAAAACTACACTAAATAAAGAAATAAAACAAGGTGTTTCTTAACACGTTCTGCATGTACGCTTATATATACTTCACTCATTGATACGACAGACACCATAAGACGTCACATTCTGTATCTTGTGACGGTTAACCCTGTGTTCTGTGTAACTTACACACAGTGCGATATGTATGTACAGTACTAGTGATCCACACGTGCTGTTACATGTCAGCGAATGACTTAAACCAGTCTTCTCACCAACAAAACATATGCATGGCATATACACACACACACATAGGCTCCTACATGCACTTTCCCAATATGGTTAACTAGATCCCATATATGGGTCCAACCCCTCAAGCATACATGGCATACCACACATACCAACCTCATGGTGGAGACCGATCACCAAAGAGTAACTGTGACCTCAAACACAATAGGATGTCCGAAGGGAAGGAAATCACGTCATGTCCCTTCCCTGTGTGATATGTGCCCAGACTACAGACCAATATCCGCCATGTAATATAACCTTACGTAGCAACGTAAATCATATGTCATCTCTTGTAGCCAGACTGAATTTATGGGGAAGCGTTTTATACCTTACGATGTGTCACCATCATCATCATCATCATCGTGGAGTACGAGGCATAAATAGAGAGGATAGTACACTGTCAGAGCTTATGGAGAATTCTTGCAATTTAATTTATCAATGAGTTTAACCTGGTACTATATGTACATATTAAAGTACACTTTATACATGTGGGGTACATCTCCCTAGATGTACTGTACGAATCTTCCTAGTAGGTCCAATATTGTGGTTTTTGTTAAAAAGAGAATATATACTGTCCTAAACACAGTTTAGTATTTGGTTAAACTTATCGTTTCATGCTGAAAAATCAACATTTTCAATCTTACACTTTGATTGCTTAATTTTGTGGGATTCTTGGATATCTAGGCTATTGTGGACGGCATAGAGCTATTAAACAGCTTATTTTTGAGATGGTTGCCGACTTTCCATATCCACTGAGAATTTATACGAGACAAAGATTACAATTGATCCAACTAAGATACCCTTCTAATTATTCTTAATGAAGAGTTAAGCAATTAATTAATTATTATTACATTTGATATTATAATTCTGGTCAGCCAAGCACTTTTTCACTGTACTATTAATCACATGCTAAACATAACTTTCAAAGTTTCAAATTTTTCAGGACGAATTTGAAATAAAATGTTACCACAAATCAAGTTATTGAACCACATTACTACAGTATGTGAATCAATTATGCAAAGTCCTTGAAACACTTATCAGAATCGACTAAAAAAGGCAGCTTTAAACGAGACACTTCTCAAGAAGATGTCCCATGTGCATTCGTAGCATACTGTATGTACCAATTATAGGTCATGTAGTCTACTTTGCATTTAAAGAATTGGGGCACACTTGTTATTGCAATTAACTGAGTAACCATAGGTTATTAATTACCAGTCAGTTACTTTAGAAGGCCAACAGGGATAAACACTATCGCACATGGTATTATAGTATGTACTGTGTTGTGCACTGTTGTAATACCCGAGTGAACTTTGAGGCAAAGAGACATATGGTTACATAACTTTAATAACTGCTGTAACTGCATGCAACCAGCTATGATTAGGACACAGAAACATTATGAAACTATACTGTAAATTGATTAACTAGTTATAAATGTACTATACATACTTAAAAATGGCCGAACTGCTGATATCTCCATAAGAATGTTTCCACACAAAGTCACTTAAAATACATAAGCAGGAATAAGTATGTTACAGATAATAATGTACAATATTACCTACATATGGTAGCCTGAATATGCTACCTATCATAACATTAATATGTTACCTATTATAACAGTATATTATGTTACCTATGAGATTAATTAAACAGTAATATAGTATAAATGATAGCAGCCAAATAGCTCCAACAAGTACATTTATCTTTTTTATGTATGTATGTATGTATGTATGTATGTATGTATGTATGTATGTATGTATGTATGTATGTATGTATGTATGTATGTATGTATGTATGTATGTATGTATGTATGTATGTATGTATGTATGTATGTATGTATGTATATGTGATCTTCCCGCAAGCAGGAACTCGCGAACTGTTTTTAACTGTTTGAACTGTTTGATAACTGTTTGATAACTGTCTTAGTACTATCATCCAACTTGTTGACTCTAACTATCTTCTTTAATTAACCTTTCAGTCGGAAAGAATGTCAAATAGAACTTTTATACCGTATGTGGATATTTTTTGGAGGGACCATGGTGCAAAATATTTGGCCTCACCAGAGTGGACACAACATTGTCATCAGAATAATGTTGTTCACATCAAATACTTCATAAAATGCAATGAGCCAGGCAAATCAGTTCAATCCTATACTGCACAAATTTTGCCATACTGAACAAATACTGTATACATAGCTAAAATTACTTTTACAATATGTCATTGCATAAAACTCTGAGCCTCATTACATCAAATTATCCAAGAAATGTACCTGAATGTCTAAATGAAAATCATATTGAACGCCTGACATTATCAAACCCTGAATATTCTGATCCCATCAGAGTAACCTCCCATGGATGGTTTTTAACCTCATCCTCTAACATTTAGAGGCTCTATAGTATGTGGGAGTTAAGGATTTAATATCTCACACAATTTGTTAGCCGGTATCGTCTGCAACCAAGATCCTTGGAAAGGAAATATTATTTCTCAAGTAAATCTGAGCTTTTGCTTACTTAATCAGAGAAAAAAAGCCCTTCTTTGTCTTTGTTAATTAATGCTTTTAAGGTTTTGCTTCCAAGTATCAATCAGCAACTTGTCTGTTCTTGCAAGGTCTTTTTTTTCTCTTTCTGCAAGATTTCTAACGAATCATTAGAAAACATCTTTAAATCATCAATTTTGAGTATGTATGCTTCACATTTCATCCCAATTTTTCTTTTCTTGAAAATCTAATTTTCAATTCTTGCTGCTTACCCATGAATTAGCATAACGTAATAATCACGCTATCAATTTCCATTAGCCAATTAGAGCTGGCAATTTTCCCTTTGTGCATTAAATTATATCTTCGGGTTCCCACTGTTATGGATCAACAATCATCAAGGTAGCCATCAGAAGAGATTTACATATTGGCGAAAACGGACATCGCAACCCTGACGTTTGGGAAATAACTTCGTTAAAATTGCGTGTGGCAGCTTTGAGAGGTGTGCTTTGAATTTTTATCTTTGACGCACCGGATAAATTATTGTACACTTTGAACAACTACGTAGTACTGTGTTCGCTCTGCCTAGATATGATAATTTTGCTTCGATTCTTGCGACATTAAAACAAATTTATCTAAAATACAAAATAAAATCTATGAAGTCTTTCTCATCCAACTGGACGAAGCTTTGAGCAGTCACAGAAAAGGCAAAAAAATTAATAATAATGTATGTATGTATGTATATTAGATCCTCCTGCAAGCAGGAACTCGCGAAGAAGCCTCATTGGCTTATCAAAGCCGCAAGC
>NC_092563.1:14933093-14955593 GCF_037975245.1 Apostichopus japonicus | reverse complement strand
TAATGATAACATGTTTGATGTAAACATTCAAAACAGTGACAAAATTTATGTCCTTCAGCGTGTGTTGAGCTGGAGGTTGGCAAAACAAACATATCGTAGTTGTTATTATATGATGATATAAATGTGGCCAATTACTTAACAACACATGAATTGTATGACGTATATAAATCACCAATGAACCATACATGTCAATATGGTATATAACTATATGTATAATACCGCGTGCAGGATTTATGACCGAATGGTATCATATAGTTGAGAAACAAGAGTTTAATATCTCTTAGAGTTATTTATTACATACTGCTATATCTCGGACAGACAGTTTACCATATTCTCTACAGAATTTGTGATGTGACTTTCTTATATAGTAGTAAACCAATTGCGACATAAAGCCATTAATCAAAGTAGTTAAACAGACTGACATTTTGAGAAATATGATACTTTTTATATATATATATTTTTTTTAAATTTGGTTCAACGCTTTAAAGCCTCAACGATCTGACGGAAGAATGTCAAACTTCAACATAGATGGAAAGATAGATTTAAATTATTATCTGCTATATAAAGTTAAAACAAATAAAAGAATAATCTAGGACAAAATGTCTTTTTGATATGTTAAAGACGAACTTAATCTAAGCATGCTCGTGAAATTTGCATTCAATTCCTATGTACCGTTATTGAGATATAGACAGTTGAAGTTGCCACCTTTCGTACCAAAAGTGAACTTGGAGCAAACAGGCGTGACGTCATTGATGCACACTGATACATAATGTTTAATTTTCCTTTAAAAATTTACGTCTAATTTTATACTCCACAATTGGATGCATCCATCATGTGGATGTACCATATAGGTATTGGTATGTTATAAACTTTACATCCCCTTTAGAAAAACTAGTAACCCTATCCAATCCAAGGTCAAATCAATAGACAGAAAAATAAAGAAAAAAAAAACATTATTTGTCAGTGTGCAACTATGACATCACACCTGTTTGCTTCAAGTTCACTTTTGGTAGAATATCAGATAACTGCAACTGTCAATATCTCAAAAACGGTACATTGGAATTGAATAAATTTTTTACCAGAATGCTTAGATTATGTTCGTAATTAACATATCAAAAAGAAATTTTGACCTGGACTATTCTTTTAAGGCAGTACGGTACACAACACAGATCAAGGGCGTAGGAACCGGGGGGCTGGGGGCGCCAAATTGCATCAAAAATTTGGAGCACCAAATTGCATCTAAGGCCAGGTGAAAATGCAAAAGTTTTTACACTTTAGTGGGTGTTGAAGTGTGCTACATTGCACCAAATTGCATCTGAGGCCACCTGGAAATGCCAAAAAATTCCAAAGGGGAGGGGGGCACCCCCTCCCCTTAGACCCCTCCCCCAGGCCGGCCATCAGTCTTCAGCCCCCCCCCCCCACTCAAAAGTACCTTCCTACGCCACTGACACAGATGGCGTCATAAAGTAAGGGATCAACACAGATCAAATGCATAACGAATAGCGCATGTGTCTTCCTTCCTGTTGCGCTATTCGCTGCACTTTAGTTACATGTGCTCGAATTCTACGCTCTTATCGTATGACTCACTACCCTCCTCTCCGCACAACCCCCCCCCCCCCCCACCTTACCCTCGTCACCATACAGAATGTATTAAGCCACCAAATATTCCATTTGATTTGCTTCAGTTTATAATCCGAATAAAATTAATTACGTTAATTATCGTGAAATTGATTTTTCAATTGAAACAACTTTGAATAATAGCCTACCGTACTTCCTACATTTACACACATTAAAAATGATATGTTTTTAATGTCGTTTGCGGACGTGTATTGTGTCATGTATGGTTAACATGATGAAACTGTAATTAACATATTTACATCATCCACGACATTTATACATCTGCGTTTCTCAATTTCTTTAATTTCACTTAAAAATCCAGCAATAAGGGTTTTTTTAATTATCAGTATATGCCTATAGTTCCTAACTGCTCACAGGAAGGTATTTCTTGAAAGACATAATCATATTCAGGGAGACTTTCACAAAATTGAATTTGATTTGAAGCCCCTAAGCTCTTCATAACATATAGGCTTTGTATAAAAGCTGTCGAGGAAGTCTTTAGGCAGAATGTTGTTATGTGTTTGAAAGAGTCTTCTTAAATTGGTTCCTCGCATCAGATACAGACAAACCGTGTCTTCATATCATATGCGGGCGTCTTCAGCTGCATTTGTATAGCAGATCATTCTAAGCTTCGTTGTATAGTTTTGGAAGGAAAGTTGTAACGATTGACGCAAACTTACATGATGCGTCCAATTTGTATAAACTATTATATGTCAAAGGTCACGGGTCAAAGGTAGCTTTAGATTTACAGCTTCATGTACTGACTACAAGGGAGTAGGAATCGGGGGGCTGGGGGCGCCAGCCCCTCCAGTGAAAAATATGGGGGCAGATATCATTCCGCCCCCCCCCCGCTCCGCAAGTCAGAAAACCCCTTTTTCATTTCCAAATGAGAAAAAAATCTCATTTGGAGCACCAAATTGCAACTAAGGCCAGGTGAAAATGCAAAATTATTTACAAAATGGAGTGGGTGTTGAAGTGTGCTATATTGCACCAAATTGCATCTGAGGCCACCTGGAAATGCAAAAAAAAAATCCATAGGGGAGGGGAACACCCCTCCCCTTAGACTCCTCCCCCAGGCCGGCCATCAGTCTTCAGCCCCCCCCCCCCCCACTCGAAAGTACCTTCCTACGCCACTGACTGACTATGCACTTTCCCACTAACCAGCAAGTTTCACTGAAGTCAATTTTCAAGTCTTGTCTTGTTTTATCTGTTTATTCCTGTTTTCTTTTTCCATTTCTGTTCCATTCTGTGTGCTAATGGCGAATATACTATAGGTCATAACTTTCAACAATTTAGATGATAGGACCTATGTTTATCAAAAATAAATGAACATGTAGACCAGTTTGGAAAGTGAAAAAGTTGATTTAGTCACGGTAAGTGTCTCGTTTTCTTCATATAGACGTGCGGTTCAGAGGTAATTTATTTAACAAACGATGGTTAAATCATGCATAATGCATAAACATTTTGCTCTCTTATTTTCGTTGAAAATGTTATTGATTCAGACATCAAAAAATGTTGTTTGTATCACGTCCATGTTTCCCTTAACAGTGTTCAACAACATGTCCCTGCTCAATTTGTCATCCAGTGTCATGAATTTTAGAAACAAACTCTTCTTTTGTATATTAAGTACTTTTACATATCATAAATTTCCTTATGACAAGCGGAAGCAAGGTCGTCAATATTTAGGTTGGGTTTATGATTCAAAACTTGATTACAAACAATTGACAACAGATTTGAATCAAAATGTCACTTTCAACTCATTGATCACCATGGAAACGAATCAAGGATTAAAGCGAAACAAATTTTTGGCAAAACTAAATATTTCACTTTACAATGAAAGAGAGATAGAGATAGAGAGGGGGTGGGGGTGGGGTGGGGTGGAGAGAGAGATATATTAATTACAATATGTAAGTGCTTTAATGTATGCCAGTGAGGATTGGGTGATGTCATTGTTTTTGCTTTGATTGCATTGTTTCTGCTGTGGGTCGTGAGAGCTACAATAGACACCAATTATGTATCACTTTGGAACAATTTGTCATTTTATACTCCTTGCAGTGTAGAAATATTTGAGAGAAAAAACTGCCAACAAATTGCTTGTCTAGTGCGAAAAGCCTCTGTAGGTAATTTTTAACAGTTATAGAGATTATCCAATCAGAGGCCCTGATACAGAACAGTAGAATTAATAGAATAAAATATCACTAGAAAAATATGTTGTGCACGAGAACAGACAAACTTTCAAGATAATATTTCATCGAACAGAAAGATTCTTTCACGACTACGGAAACAGTCGCATTATACGGGAAAGCCAAACAACTTATCGACTTCGGGTCAGGTGGCCATCCAATTAATTTAATTGAATTTAATAAAATTATTGTTTCATAAATATGTTAATTGTTTTAATTGATTTTCACAAAACGTTTGTTGATAATCGAATGGGATTTGCTCACTATAAGGCAGAAACCCAACTATCATCTTTGGTTTTTATGACAGAGACATATATGAAGAATAATTTCACCTAAACAGCTAAGAAAAATCTATATAGTTGCTTTTCCGAGCGAGTTATCCTAGTTTAAACGTCGTGTTTTGAGAGCTATCATCTTGTATATATGTCAAAATGTCACTAGGGACTGAAAACACATATCTATATATGGTACTTTGTCTAGCTAGGACTCGAGTTTACGACCTACTAGATACCTTAGGTTAGAAAGTTTCAGCGTATATTCACACAACGCTGTCGGTAGCCTATCTACCTAGCCAGATCGATCGCCGAAAGTGGCATTTACAACAAACTATTACTTATACTTTGACAAATAATGCGTAGAAATTCAAAATGAAGAATATACTTTCAGACATGTGTATACATAACTCTGGTGATATTTAATTACCTAGGAAACCTGTAACAACATTTTACGACTGATAAAAGTCTAACTTGCAATTTAATTATGTAATAAACTTCTATCAAAATTTTATAGATATATTCCATTTTCGCGTTGACAGTTAATAAGCTGCTATATAGTATCCAGGTCTTGGTATATGTTATACACATATACAACATATATCGTAGGGAGATATTTCTGTTCGGGATTCCACTTGAATCATAAACAAACATAACTTAAACAGTATAACGAGAGTATGTAAACAACATAAATCAATACAGCTTTAATTAGTATTGGACAGAATCAATATCAAACACCGTATCAACATCTTCAACATATTCTATATTTCATATGACGGATATTTTTGCAAATTTTAAACGAAAGCCATTCAGGCAGAAAGTCATGAATTACGGCTGAAGTGATCAAAAGCAAAAATGAGTTTATTTCCTGAACGTAGACTTGTACACACACAATCATATAGATGAACATAAATATAGGCTCAACCAGTATATGCATGCAGTTAATAATGACATTCTAATTTTCACAAATGAACGTGAAATATATAATTCTGCACATGCGTGGATGAGTAGTTAATAAACCAAAATTTCCTCCTTGAGTGTACTTCAGAATTTGCACACTCGAAAGAGATTGTATTACAAAGAAACCAACGTTAGGTTATATCAGCTCTTACTAAAACTAAATCATTTCACGGCCACCACGTCATCGCAGTCTAATAATTCGTCGAAAGCAGAGACAACCAACAACTCACTAGTTCAAATAATATGACATTTTAAATCATTTTATCCTCTCCGATGTGATAGTTTATTGTCTCATTAAAAATTCTAAAAATTTCTGTGAATAATTAAAAAATTCAGAACACATATATGGCACTAATCAAAACATTTTTTCCAATTTTTTTCCCCGAACATGTTAAATTTTGGGATCATTAAACCTTTCGTTACGTTTATTGATCAGAATATATTTCCGAAAGAATTGTCAATCTTCCTAGATTTTAAGCTTTCTTTTTTTGTGCAAATTTTATTCTTATTTTCATAATTATTTTTTCCCTCACGTTAAATGTCATTTCCTCACTATAAATTATAAATCAGTTAAAAAAGGCGTGATGATACTGATTTCGAGCTAATATGCCTTTTTATCTCTGAATCTAAATAATAGCTGAATGAAAAGGCCTTGTCTCATATTCTCTCTGAAATTAAGTTGACAAATTGTACATTGTAAGGTCACACGTGTGTTTTATATAGTGAGTTGCTGGTACTATGTTTACAGTGCGTATATACCTCGTTATTGTCAACAACAACCGCATCGTTGCGGCAGACGAAAATTCAGACAACAGCAAGGGCTTGACATTACGTTTTATCTACTTCTGCACTTGATACATGTGCGAACATTTTATTCCTGTGGTGTGTGTTACCGATGTATTTTTCACTTTCCTCAAGCCGACGGGGAGAGAGAAGGGAAGAACGAATGAAGACACAATGCACCCGGGCCCCCTTCCCATATACCCCTTCCCTTCCCTTCCCATTTCGAACGACTAGGGGTATATGCCATATAGACCACGCGTGTTAGCTCAGCTTCTGTAGTTTCCATTTTTTATTCGGACACGCATATACAACGGTATAGGCTATATACTAACAGTATTCACCTATACCACAGTCACAACTTGTTAGCCTATCCACATAATAATCCACATTAAATACCCATAGGACATGTTCTTGATTGTGAAGGATATACAGTATACAAAGGAAGTAGCCTACGTTCTTTTGTTCATGGGAATGCACTTTCTATCGGATATAACCTAAAGTGTATTTGTACCCTCACCGTGATAATGAGATGGGCATATCATATAGTGGTGTTGTTTATTAATATCACCGTTCTTTGTTAGTGTTTTTGCAGATTAAAGAGGTATAATGCGTGAAAGGGGATAATAGTTAAAACACCTGGAGGTACCGTATAGTCTTCATTACTATATTATGCAAATCTAGTGACCTTCAACCTCTTCCGATTTTTCTCATTAATAATCAAACTGACCTATATTTCACGCCAAAAATGAAATGATTTCTATAATTCTTATTCCATAACAATATCGTTACCTGAAATTAGCATTGTTAATTATTGGATAAAGTGATAGCAGGTGTTTAATTTATTTTGACATTATTTTTCATTTTAAGTCGAATATATACATGTATTAAAACGTGCCCCGCGTTGACTATAAACCTATATTAATTATATACACGGCAAATTCAATGTCCTATAATTGACGCACTAGGTATACGAACTGCACGATCAAAGAGAGGCTTTATAGGCTGGCGTGTCTCTAAATTGGCATTCCTGCCTGTATATATATATATATATATATTTGGCTTTTATAGTTACGAATTCCTTTTGATACAAAGTTATATGAGGAGGTACGATCGTATTTCGACAATAAAAATAAAATTTCATACATTGCATATAATTCTTTGTGTTAAAGAGTCGCCAAATAATGTCACATACTATCATACATGTCACGATTTAGTGAACTGGTACTACACTACTATTATGTCTGCCCACGGCCTCGTCAGTTTGTGTAAGCATATATTCCAGACATTTTGGAAACTATTGTATAGGGCTATGTGCTAAAGAAAAACTAGGCTGCCGTGCTCGGACGAGTCGCGCTTGGAGCCTACTACTCGTATACTTGTACTCACACCAAAGGGAATTGTACTCAGACTGGTACTCATGTTGTTCTCT
This sequence comes from Apostichopus japonicus, assembly GCF_037975245.1. Classification (NCBI taxonomy): domain Eukaryota; kingdom Metazoa; phylum Echinodermata; class Holothuroidea; order Aspidochirotida; family Stichopodidae; genus Apostichopus; species Apostichopus japonicus. The sequence continues at coordinate 14,948,349 of NC_092563.1, read as the reverse complement.
TACTGCAAGTATGTATGCTATATGTAATTGGCTATATAAGATTTTTCACGCACGTCATGCGACATTGTTAAGGTGCATCCCTTTTGCTTCCTTTGGTTTGATTTGGCATGTGTCGGGGTATAGGGGGCGGGGGGGGGGGGGGTGGAAATGGGTGGGATGGGGGAGTGGGTGTTCTTTACAAGGTATATAGTATAGTCTTAAATATATAGCTGTCTGGTGTAACTTATTACAACAACAACAAATGTTTAAATAACGTTATGTATTTCTTCACTTATTACATGTATAATGGTATAGTGTGTCCATAATTCTGTTCTGTTTCTATATGTGCAATTGAGCATTGAATTAAGGAAAACTCCGTTCTTTGACAAAACAGACGGTAAAAAGTAGTTCCCAAGGGTAACTCCAAGGGCAAATTTTTTCTCTTAAACTGTCTCTTGAAGCTGAATCATCATTGTCATCAGCTTATACACCTGCGGGTTGAAGGCTTAAGTACCTTGATATGCAAATAACCTACTTAATTGCACTGAATTCGGCCATCTTGATCTCCATAGATAGCTACTATAAGTAACCTACAGCACATACATTAATTCTCTCCTGTATAGTCAGTCAATACACCGGCATTATACCCTTAACAACCTCACCGGCGATAAATCCGTTTTCAACCAAAGGGCATGAATGTGGAGAAAAGAGTCAATGGAATTAACCGTCTATATAATGTTATACCATAGCGTATACTATAAAGAGCACTCTAAGCGCATCTATGTCTCTTTGCATTAACGTAAAGACTATGAAGTATTCAGACACCGTGTGACGCACGCGCGTACATCACAGAGGAGGAGAAAGGACTAGTTTTATGAGCGAGATTGCGGACGTGAAATCGGGCCCGTTGCCAGTTTAGCAAATTTGGACGGAAAGAGTGTTTGTTTGGAGGGGCGGAATTTTTGTTTGAGGGGCCATGGATCCACAATAGAAGTCCATTACGGAAACCATAATTTTGAAGAAATAAAGGCGGGTATAATCGAAATTTGTGGGCATTGCCCCAGCTCCCCCCTCCCCCCCCCCCCCGTGGCTATACGAGCCCGCGTAAACTGCGGTGGTTTTAGACAGGCTAATATTTAATGCCGATAGGAAGTGCAAACTCTCAACAGAAATTCGTGTTGACATAACTTAGTCAGCTACCTATACATAACATTTGTAATATGAGGTGACCCTCTCTACCCTCTATACCACCCTCCCCTTCCGCCCTTCTAAATTACAAATAATATCCTACTATCTAAATCAAGTATACATTCAACGCAAGTTAGGACTAAGAAGAGATTCAGGAGTACGGTAATGTTTTGATTGAAGGTGCATATACAACATAATATTTAACCTTCGACCCTTAACGATTATACCGATTTTTAATTAGCCTTTTCGTTCTGAATTAATGAATATAATACTTCATATTAATTTGGCAAAACGGTCTTCTCGCATGAAAACAAGCCGAACATATTAATAACCCATGTTATGCATATCTAACAGTGCGGTATATGTCTTCAGTACACAATGAAACCGTATGCACATGAGATAGAGAGACGCGTTCAACCACATCTTGCTATGTTCGCATATATGTGTACACTAACGTACACAAGGAGGCATTATAGATACTCAGGACATATATACATATATATAGTCGTTCCTCCGGGAAGTGTTTGGAAGATGTAGTCTCCAAATTAGAAGTATAAATATTTTATCAGGCTGTTCCCAAAAGAAAGATCGCTTAAGAATGAATCATGGCCTCTCAGAGAGAAAGTGGTTCACTTGGTAATTTGACAATCTGAGGATGATATTGGATTAGCAGTATAGCTTGAGTCAAGGGATAGTCAATGACCTATTTGACGAAAGTTAAAAGGCAGCTAAATTATAAGAAAGTTGTGGGGAGGCTTTGCTTATGAGAAATGAGGTTGAGTGACTTATGGGAAGGGCTATTTTATAACAATAACGGTAAGATTAATTGGTAAAATTAATACAGACATATATATATATATATATATATAGATATATTTATAGATATATCGATACATAGACTTGTTCGTATATTGTTCAGAAAAGTCCAGACCCACCCTTCCTGTATCTGTCGTTCATTCTTACCCTCTTTCTCACTTCATTACTTGAGAAATTAACTATTATTGATTCAATTTCACGCAAAATATATTTGTCAAAAATGATGACCAAACTAATTGGACTCTAAACCTTGTTTTATTAAATCACGTTCATTCCGTGAGAGAGACCAGGCATTTATTTTGGTCTATTTCATACAGGCTGCTCGTTTGGAGGCCTTTAAAAGGCATTGGGGAAAATCACTGGTACTTGAGACCTTTGAAATTATATATACATCCTATTCGCGAATCCTAGAGCAGCCTACACTATGGTGATAAGATGACGTCATTTATATAAGTGCCTCAAATTGCACATATACACTATTTCATCCCGATAGCGTCTATGATAAGTAGTTTGTATTGTCAATTTTACTGACGTCATTTAAGTTGCCATGGTCATATAAACGCATCAAACTAATTTTATTTTTTTTATCAGTTACTTATACTTCGGAACGAACCGTCATAAAAACAAAATACTCTCCGATTTGCGCAAGCGCATTGTGCAATCGACTATAGTGACAACGTGATAAATGTAGCCAGCACATTCAATATAACAAGTCTGACTAAATCCTATATTTCATATTAGATAGGTCTTTGTGGGTATGTGCATTATGTACATGCGTGTACATTATATATGTGTGTATGCCGACCATACACACACACACGTACGTCACAATTTATATCCTAAATTTATCAAATTTAACTTTAGGGAGAATTAATAAACCAACTATTATAGTGTAGTAACAGATGGTGAAAAACAATGTGATTTTCGCATGAACGTTTTCCGAATTTAATCATGTACCCACTGGCACACACAATGGATTATGCTACTTGGCAAGTTGAGGCATTTAATGGTTAGCTTTTAAATTATAATAGAAAAACAACCACCTCTGCCGGGGGCTGTGACCAATTTCAAATGATTGCACCACTGGCAGAAAACCCTATGGATCCCCGCTCCCGGACTTTTTCTATTGGCTACGACCAAATATACGAGTATACTAAAAAAAGAAAAAGAGAGACAATTCAATGACGTCACACACTTGTGGACAATAAACGTTGAGCGATGACCCAAACTGATTGTTTATAGCTGTGGTTCTACACTTTGTATATGTGACCGGCAGAGAAGAATAAATAAGAAGAGAGGTCCTGGGAAAGGGAAAGTTAACTATTCCCTTCAGTTTTTGCTTCAAATTAACCAAGCTTGGGTCACATTTGTCTTATCTGGGAAGAACAAGAATTATTGTGTGGGTTCCTTCCATGACTTAGAGGTGTACGATTTTGGGACATTTCGAGTATTCTTAAAAAGTGTTACACATATATAAAACCATAGTTAGGTGCGCCGTTGACATTTGTACCCCCCAAAAAATCAATCAGTTTTCTAATAACAATAGTGAAGTATCTGGTGTATGTGTTCAAGGACGTTTGCTTGCAGGCTTGTTACCGTATTCTATAAGAGAACAGGAACGCTGACAAGAGAGTACATGTGATATACACAACCAGACCGTTACAGTCACCCCAACAGAATTTGCGTCTCTGTCCGAAAACCTATACAGATACTGCTCGGAGGCATGAAGCAGTTCAATCAACTGTCAAATACTTTGATATATAAGAGATTTTACAAATTTCATATACAGACACATGAGTTTACAAAGTCATAAATATGCATAACTAATGTGTTTTTGTTTAATCCATTAGAAACAAAATATCTATACTAGTTCGGAATGATGACATTTGGTCACATATATGCTCACCTATACCCTCCATATATCGTCACTCCTCCTTCCCTTCATTCCACCCATCCTCGTACACATGCGTTCGGTCAGACCTTGCGAGAGGGGAGAGTCGGGATCAACAGCCCCATGCAGAGGTCTGATCAGGGGGACCGGGAAAATATGGCATAAAGAATTATTTATCCTCCGTGAGCTCCATGTTTTACAAACCAAACCACTAGGCTCTTCACTCGCAGTGCAAAGCGTTTGATATCAACATATGATCTGTTTGTTCATGAAGGCTGGCATTGTGTGTGGGGGGGGGGTGGGGTGAGAGTGGTTAATTAGGGGAGTTGAGCCATTTTGATGACGAAAGAAAGCTTAATACTCTTAATATATTATATTTGGGTACAAGTTGATCTCACCCCCCCCCCCCCACCCCAAATACAATAACAATAGAAAACACTTTCCAAGCGAGTTGCTTCCATTTGAAACAACTGTACCACCTTTTCGCAATCGAACTGATTAAAATTATGTTAGGTTCTCTTTTAATTAGAAAAAATGCTTTACACTAAATTCGTTCGTCAATCCTTTGCATATCCTGCAAGACCAATATCATCCTATAGCCATGCAGCCGGCGAAGGGAAGTAGCGAATGTGTAGAGAATGTAAACATCGTCAAAATCACCCAGACCATCAAATTTGAGACTGTTTATAAACCACGACGTTAGCAGACTATATCCTTCATGTTTCAAATAAAACGAAGGAGAGGACGCAAGGAAACATAGCCTGGCCAGGACATGACGACTGAAAACGGAAAATGCCAAATTGCTGGAGATGTATATATACTTGATTGAATGAATAATAAGCGCTTCCAAATTACAGGAAGTACACCCAGTGGGTCAAGTGTTTCACGATCGATAACGTATGGTGGCAAGGCTCGTACATAGGGGCTTCAGTTCCTCATTGAGCTGCAGCATATACGTCAGTTATACCATGACATGCTATCTGAAGCAGCCCCAAGCAGATTGAACCTTTGACATCTCCCAAGAATTAAAAAAAAGTCGAGAAAACTAGTAAATAAGAAACTTTCAAGCTAGTTATTAATCACCTGATGTTTTTCCATCGTTTTGTTCACAAAAATGACTTGGCTCGATTTTCTTCTAAAAAAAAGTATATGAAAAGGAAAATGACATAAACTTCTTGCGACCGATGCTATTGCGACGCCTATCAGGCCTTCAGTAGTACTTGGGCATACCATACTATATATATATATATATATATATATATATATATATATATATATATATATACATACATATATACACATACATACATACACATACATATATATATACACATCTATCGCATTAATTTCTTAACGTGTAGTTCGGAGACCGAGTCCTGTTACATTAAAAATTCGTCCGAAAATTCACGGATGACGCAAAATCTTTTATTAAACAGGAAGCACCGGGGAATTCTAATCAGATTCTCAAGCGAAAATCTGGAATCCAAAATATAATTTTAAGAAAGATCACTTTTATTAAAGTTTACTGGAATAATTACCATTCAATCGTCTCATATTTACTTTCATAGTCCCGTTTCTCAAGTTTCAAAATGCAAAGAAGAAGATAATGAATCTTGTTCGTTTCATCATATAAATGTATTATGCTTTGTCAGAGCTAGGACACGTGAACAGAATATCATTGGCAGTTGTGTGAGTGTATTTTCGTTGTATTTGTGTACGTTCTGGGTAACGAAATGAGAGATTAAAATCCGTTGTACGAAAGATCTCATGAAATTAGTATGGAACTGTCCACTTCAGTCAGGGCTAACTTTGCGTGTGTGTGTCCTTTTTCATCTTTATTTTTTAGTTGAAACGTGAGTTAGCCGTCTTTTGTTTTCAAAATTGTTAACTAATCTTCAAGATCTAAGAAATAAGAGGTATAGTCAATTCCTCATCTGCATGTTTTAAGTATTAATTTCACTATTTCATTTTTTTTTTTATAAAATTGGTAACCGAAATCTACATATTAGTGAATATTTAGAAACAGTCACAGTGCGGCACCATTAGATTCGAAACACAATAAACAAATGTTGAATATTTCAGAGATATTCCAAAGCGCTCTTACTGGAGCAGCGCAATTGTAGGCCTTAACAATTATTGTATAATGACAAGGCAATGCATGGTCCTGCTGAGAAGCACCAGACGACGGATGCATCACTTTGAAGCGATGAAACGCGACCAGAGGCTTGAGACAAAATGCTTCCTATTGTGCCCGGTTTTATAGTAATAAAAAACCGATTAATTAATGTAACTGTTAGAGAAAAGAATCTGAATTACTCGTATGTAAAAGAACCACGGTACAAGAAACCGTCTTGTTTAGATGAATCGCTTGCGGTTTGTGTGTACTCACGTACACGCCTGACAGCCACGCGTCGAGGTCGTAAGGGGTGAATACATTAAGGATATTTCAAAAATCTTGAGAGCGAAAGAGAATTCCCAGAGCGACACGGGCACGTAATTCTTCATTTCCCCCCTTTCTCGTCAAGCTTTTAAACGATAACAGGATTCGCGGAGAAATGAACTGACTCGCTTTCGAACTTCGCTTGCCGCATACAAATGAAGATCAGTTTAGATTGAAGTATAGGCTAATATTTAAATTCTTACAAAGTGTGTCGAAGAGAGAATAGCAAGAAAAATATAGCCGTGAATGTAAGGGGGAAAAAAAGAAGGATATAAAGAAAAAACCCTTCTTAAGAAAGTTAAACATAGACGATAGAAGCTTTTCTTTTAATGAACTGCATTTACTTTTTATGGAGATCAATTGAAATATATCAACGACATATTTATAGAGCCACAGGTGTAAAATGATAAAGAGCATTTTGAAGATATTTATAAAGCTAGGAAATAAAGAAAACTACATTGTATGTAGTCTACTGCACTGTATATAACATAAACATATGGGAGATGTTGAATGATGGATATTTTTCATTTCTAAATTTAGCATACTGGCTGTCTAGTCATTTGATAATTAGTGTCACGCACGAAAGTTGTATATAAATATACATATGTCTAGTTGCTTAGGTCACTGGCGCGAATCCACGGTTATTTTTTTTGGGGGGGGGGGTGGGTTTATGGGGGTGTATATAGCCCTTCCTTTTGTACCCCATAAAAAAGTAAAAGTAATTGTTAACACAACCTTGAATATATAAACCTAAGTGTATAACTATAATTTATAACTTAAATATGCCTTACAGGCGTGCACATTACACGAATATATTTTTTTTTCCGGGGGAGGACCCCCAAACCCCCTACATTGGCGTCAGCGATATCAGAACCATACCCCCTTCCTGACTAACTTCCTGGATCCGCCGCTCCTGATTCAAATATGTGAACTGTTCATTTTCGAAGCAACTAATCAATCAATTAAACATTGTTAAATATGTGATATGTTCACAACGCCGTTGTCGAGATTCCAAACGTTTTCACTTTATAATGCTATAGCCATTAATGTTAAAACAAAAAACCACCCAGTAATGTAATAATAATAACCAGGAGGTAAAACAAAATCTACCATTTAATGTGAAACTAAACACTTATTGCAATAAGAATAAAAAAACGAATGTAATTAAATCACTAAAAGTATCAAAAATCAACCACTCTCTTGCATGTCTCTAGGGTGTCTACGATCTCATGAATTTGACACCACGTTATTTTCTCTTAGAAGATTTATTCATTTGATAACATGACTTAGGGAGCACGAGTCTCTAAAATAACTGCAATATTCTTGTAACATGCAAAGCGGCGGGGAGGGGGAGGGGGGCAATTGGGTGTTTATGATAAACCATTAACAAACTACAAAGCAGGAGACTGCCCTATATTGGTGCTTGTATTTTTTTTTTACATCATGCAGTGGTTAGTATTACATCAATGCCTGATACACACGTTTTCTAATTTCATCGACACTTTAACAACATTTCTCGCTATTTCACGAATTGGTCGTTTCGGCGACGCATATATATGATAGAGATAAGTTATGGGCCATGTGATCTGTCTAGTGATTTGCTTAAAGCTTATGTATGCACTAGTCTAGTTTAGTCTAGCCTACCGTACAGGCATACCTAGGCCTAGCTTAGTAAGCAATACAACCGTTCTAACGTCTGTTATAGTGCGAGTGAACGGCCTGCCACTCTCAAGACCCTTTCCCCACTATTTTTAACGTGTTTCGATAATACAAGTACATCTGCACACTGTCATTTGAAAGATCCCCAGTGTTAACCCCAAACCACCTCAGAGAGTTGAAATTTGCAAGGGCTGCATTTTCAAGTTTCCAGAAGCATTCTACGGCATTCATTAAAACCTCCCTGTCTCTCTCTCTCTCTTAGACATTTTATAGTTTAGCTTAACACTCCTGATTGACCTGGGAATAATTTAGGGGGAAAGAACCTCCAAAGATATACTGTTGAGTACTTTTCTCATTTTTTTCTTGTCATAGTTCAAATTTAGAGGTATATATAGTAATGGACTTGAACGAGTACTTAAGTGTTCATATTGAGCATTCACAGTCTACAGGGCTTTCAGATTGTCATATATACACGCCTACTTCAGGCCGCTTAATGAAACAACCATTATAATTTTATTACATTATATATATATATATATTTATATATATATATATATATATATATATATATATATATATACATATATATATATATATATATATATTTATATGTGTGGGTGTGTATGTCTGTGTATATATATATATATATGTGGGTGTGTATGTCTGTGTATATATATGTCTGTATATATATATATATACATATATATATATATATATATTTATATGTGTGTGTGTGTATGTCTGTGTATATATATATATATATATATATATGGGTGTGTATGTCTGTGTATATATATGTCTGTGTGCGTACGCAATTCGGCAACATCAGTGAAACTGAATGAAAAGATCAGTCTAACATACGGTGGATAGTTAATTCAAACATTGAAAACTGGTGAAAGATGAGTTAATAATTGGTGAGTTCCCTTCAAAACATAATAAGTGATTGGGCTAATGGAGCAATAATAATCAATATGACACTTATACGTGAGAAACAGGGCTCTCCAACTCTCTCATGCAAACACTTAGTCTCGATAACATCTACGCCTAAATCCGGAAACGTCTGTTTAAAAATTAACAAAGCCTTTCAGGTTAATATCAGAGCTCAACAACTCCTTGATAATGAAATCAATAGGTGATCAGAGAGCATCAGGGTGTATGCAAAGTTTTCTTTCGTTGCTTAAGAAAAATTTTGCTGATCAATTATATGCAAGTGTTATCATATATACGGAAAATAACATGCAGCTCTGTCTTCGTACGAACGTGATGTATTCTCAATTAAATCATGAAGAATGGTTTTCTTTTATATTTTATTTAAATATGTATCCATGTTCAGGGTGTATGTATAATTTTCCGGGTGGGAGGGGGATGAGGGGGGGGGCGTTGATTGAAGATATGCACTTTATTTTAATGAGCACCGTCATTGAGGGGGGTCTGTTTTTTTATAAATAGGGTGCTTGGATGCAAAATGGTGCTTTACTTTGCAACCACATTTGTTTTAAGACTCTTGCATGAGGTTAATGTTATCGTCCGTCGTAGCCTGAATGACAATTCTCTACTCAGGTAAATGTGGACCTTTGAAAATTGGACGGGGTGCAAACCCACGCATCGCCGCCCCCCCCTCACCGCACCCTTACCCTAGCTTCCATGGACAGTTAATCGGTGAAACAAATTTTGTACTGTATACAATCGCATTACGTTTTGTCTCATCATATACGAGTAGCAAATGTTACGAACATTTAATTGGCTATGTTACAATCTTAATATTTTATTCTCTTTAAAGGCAGTATTATTAAAACCTAGTAACCTAAGCTTAAAAGATACTATAATGATATAAACCCAACACACCCCTCCCCCCCCCCTAAATTTAAATTCGTTTGGAAAATGTTCCTTTATATATGAGGCAGAAGAATTGAACATGTCTAAAATAATATTATGATGTCACAAACGTTTTCGATTTTTTTATTCATTTTTATGTTAATGAATTGCTCGTTGATAGAGGTTTCATTTGTCAGTCAATGTTACCTGTCTGTTGCTCAAAACTAACTTTATGACTGCTGATGATGAATAAATAAACATAAATGTTTCGCTTTCAATCAAATAAAAAGAAAATTAGCATACACCAAAATGACACTCAGAGATTTGTACAGGCTTCCGTTAGCAATATATGACGACAAGACAGATTCCATTATATTAACTGGAGCTTGATCATATTCTCTCAAACGAAAATAAATATCTTGTCTAATTCCTCTTTTGACTTGGTGGAGATGAGGGGTTGTGGATGAGGGTAAGCTACAAAATGTTCACCGAACAGCTGCAAGAATTGGTCATTTTGACGTTGTAAGCTCTTGATAATATCACATCGGAAATCAGTATAAATTTACACTAGGTTCCAATCATTCAGTCAGACAACATACTAACCTAAATAATACCCATGAATGCCTGTGTTCAAGTAGGCTCCACATGACGTCATAGGTATGCTCCAATTTAATGTTGAACGAAGACGCCCCGGGTCATCAATCGTTTCATCATCTTTGCCCGGAACCCCAGAATGCATTGTGTTTCCTTTGCCAGTGACCGAGCTCTTTCTGTTGATCTTCTAAAGATATGTTGCAGGAAGCATATCAGCAGTGATGTTTGCTTCACCGCCTTAGAACATCTGTACAAGTATTTTGGCGGTCTCTTAAAATCATAGGTTGGTTGATTGTTTGATTTGAAGAGCTTGTAGAAAGTAAAATAACGACTGAAAACTGCATTTCTTACTAATTGCGGTGATGTATGATTTCGATCAATTACAGATTATGATTAAAGATGTTCTAGTGTGTGTGTTATCATATATATATATATATATATATATATATATATATATATATATATATATATATATATATATATATATATATATATATTCAAAAAATAAGATAAATGTGTATTTTTCCAATGTGTAGTTGTAGAAATGTGTAATTATGGAAATGTGTAATTGTAGAATTTTGTAAAAAAACTATATTTATTTTAAATAATTGATAATTAATATTAATAAATTATTGATAAATCGAAGACGATTTATTTTATAAGGGTTAAAATATGTAGAAAGTAAAATAACGACTGAAAACTGCATGAACGACTGGGTTAAAGGCAACTAGCTAATTTATACCCAATTCACAATGTGCAATGAACCATGTACCAGTCTTGCCTCTGTAGACTGAGGTGAGGACTTCTTTGTAGACCACGAGAGCATAGACATATATATATTTTTTGTTAACGTAACGCACAGACTGTGTCGTCTTTATTATATTATTTCGTTTACTTTATAGTTTTCCAAGTGTGACTGCCAGTGGCAGCTCCACGATATTAACTTTAATTTAATTCCGGCCAGCGTCTACAAGCTTTTCAGTGTCTCTGTCACTAGGATATTTTGTGCACTTATATCTCCTTTAACTTCAACTAATATTAATCTTACCTTATAATTTCCTTGCACCCATCCATGACGTCAATAACGACAATTATCATGCTTGTCACACAGTGCCGTCCGTGGAAGCCGTACAGCTATATGTACGCGCGGGTGGAACTTCATTACAAGAGAGCGGTTACGGGAAAGCATCACGGAATCCTTCTGTGGAGTACAATCCATATGAATAAGGCTGAGTGATGCGATTATATGAAACGCAAATCTCTCTATGGTCCTTTCAAATTGTTTATACGAAGAATTGTAGAAAACTGAGCCAAATTTGTCAGAATTTTACAAAATGGAGGATGACAATGACGACGATGAAGATGACGATGACGATGTTTTCAATGACGATCGAATTTGAACAGAGATGGCGGTGCCGGGGGGCACAGGAGGCATGTGCCCCAACTTGTTTGAAAACCTCAAAAGTGCCTGTTACTCATAAATTAGAATTGCCCCTCTTTGGAAAACAAAGGCAGCACACCTTTTCTTCATTTATTTATTTTGAAATTCCTGTATTATTTGAAAAGTGCCTTTCGTTGAAATATAAGAAGCATTTCATTAAAATGAGAAAAAAATCAAATACAGGAATTGTGGTATGTAATGCACAAAGGATACCTGGCAAGATTTGAGGTATAACTTTGTAGCTTGCCCTCTCAGATCAAAGTCAAGAAGCCACTGCACAACGAATTTGGTCCCTCTTCATCCCCTTTCCCTCCACCCCCCCCCCCCCACCTCCCCTTTTCCCGCGCCGCCCCTGATAATGAAAGCGTAACAAGTAAGGGTTTACGCAAAATATATAGTTTGAAAAAAATACTAAATATAAAAATTAAATGAAAATGATTCAATTTCTAGTTTTAATTAATCAATACAGCAAGAAGAAAATAAATAAATAAACTAAAATAAACTAATTATAGACGTAATAATATGACTGGGTTGAACGCTCTTCTGCTTTTAATAAAAACTAATTCCCCGTTCGTCCTGGGGAATCGCTGCAATTGGATGTTGGTTACTGCTGAGGTCTATAAATACATCTTTTACTAAATTAATTAAGTTTTGTCTTCGCCTCAATAATTTAATGATATTTTCATGCAATTTCTGCAGGCGTTGTTATTGAACAGAGGAGTAATCGTTTGGAAAGCTATGTACACCTTGTTGTGTGTGTAGCAGTTACCGTTTATATACCGATGCTTTGAATGGGCATATGTATACATTGTAAGTATAGAGTAAGGGCAGTGACGTACGCTGCATGTATTTCAAAGATGGGGAAGAAGGGATGGGGGGGGGGGGGGTTGCTCTGCAATCTCTCGACTGATTTAGGTAGGGGAAAAGGAACCTTTATGTAAGGGGGGCGGCGGCAGGTGGTGTGAACCTGGGGTCGTCGACTCATGTGTATAGTTTTAGACCGTCAAATTCTGCATACTGAGGCATATTTAACTCTTCCCCGACTGAATATTACAAGTTCCCCGACTGAATGTTTGTCCCACGATTGACGATGAGGTGGGTAAATTGTGTGGAAGGGGGGAGGGGAGAAGGTGGGGTGGGTGGGTTGGCTACCCGTTAACCTTCATCCAAAATAAAAGGTGTATTTTTATATAAATTATACAGTCAAGTAACTACCTACATCATTATAATCAGTTCGTTAGGTAACAACGTTCCCAAAGCTTAGGCCTACATAATAAATAACCTCCTATTATCTATATATATTAAAAATTGCGTTATTATGTAGAATGTAAGTTATCAACTATATAACATATCACTCTTCTCAACCACAATGTTCTATCCCTAACCAATCCCTCATCCCCATCACCCACCCCATCACCCCTCCCCCAGCCCGCACCACTACCATCCCGTCTAAACTAAAATAAAAAGCCATTTTGTCTTCTCTTTCTTCAAAGGAAATAGAATCTAGTGATATTTTTCCTTGTGTACTTTTTCACACATGCGTCAGATTCCTAATTTCAGAGATTCCTATATGAAGGGAGAATGAATTTGGAACTTTCATGTCGTGTATAACATCCATATAAACTTAACAATATGACAACGAGGTCAGTCATTTATAATACAATTCCTATGAGGTTTAACATCATTAAGTCTGGCGTCATGTAAATGTAAATCTACATATTAAAGCAGCAGTTTAGCAGTAACTTTTGGATTATTTCTCAATTATTTCTTTTTTTCATTCTCTTGTTTCGTTATTTTATTATTTTTTTTTTTAAATCTTATTTTGAATAAAAAGAATATCAAAATTGTCAGCTATTGAAGGACGAATTTTCTGATCACACACACTTTCTAAATATGTCATTCAAAATGTTATAAACACTTCACTTGAACGAAGGAGGCACAGACTTTTTTTTTCTCGCTCTCTCACTCCTCGGGGGACAGCTATTAGTTACAAACTTCAAATTGACCTAACCTGTCGAGTATAAGTCAAAATAAGAGTCCACTCAAACACCCTAAAATACCCACCCATCATTTGTTTTGTTTTTAATTTACAAAAGGTGACAGTAAATGAGCAGATAGTTTATGACACAAATAAGTTCGTAACATTTCGTCACCCAGACATATTTTTCATACGAATATTCATCATACATATAAAAAAAAATCCCATTGTAAAATCTAAATAACTTCGAACAGTAATCGATTTGAAATGAAATTTGATTCGCTGAATTAACGTATGATACGTTGCTATGGGAACTTAAGCATCCGTTCCAATGAGTGAATCAAACTCATCAACTCGATATGTTTCTTAAAAGAAGAATGGTTTGAAACAGCAGACTCTCTCCAGGCACAGAATATTTGACCTAATACTTTTTGAGGTTAGGATAATCAGGTTGGGAGAAAGGGAGTTTGACTATATTGTTGTAATGAATGTTCTATTTTTGAAGCATAGTTTGCGGAAAGAAAAAAAGGAATGATGAGATCGTATCTGTTCTGAAATAGATTTCGAAAATCAGGTAGAAAGTCAATACAAACAATAAAAAACCTCTCCCTGTAGACAATGTCTCAGGTTATTAATAAATTGGTGGCTATAAATAAACCTACTGACGGTGCAGTTATTATTCAAAATTTAGCTACATATTTTAAGGAAACAGATTTTCATTTGATATTTGCCACAAAGTGATGGGATTGTTACAGATGATATCCAGCTGGGAAAGGACAGAGAAAAGCTTTGGCTGGAAACGGAATTCAAAGCAATGTGGCATAGGAATAATAAGCTCTACGCCCTATACATACTAACTGCATGAGCTATCCAGCACTTAGTTGGTGGCGGTCCCTTTATAGACAGGCTCGATGAGAGGGTGAGTGTGGGGGGGGGGGGGGTATGGGGGTCCAACCCGGGCCAAATCAGGTGATGCGGGAAAGATGTGATAAAAGGATTACGTATTCTCGTTTTCATAAATATACTTGACTTTATAGGCCCTAATAACAATGACCACGACAACGATGACCATCGTCTTAGTCGTCATCGTCATCGTCATCAATAATTTAATAATTTTCAGGTTTACAGTCTTGTTCAGGACCAAGGCCTTCTCACACGACTTTACAACTTAACCCTGGTCATTGGTAACTTGTCACACCTACATACCAAAGTGTGTGCAATTCAATCAATCTCTCCTGGGGCACCCAACCGGCGCAAACAACTATATTTACAAGATACCTCGCAAGTCCCCATTTATACACCTGGGTGAAGAGAGGCAATGGAGATAAAGCGCCTTGCCCAAGGACACAACGTAATGATCTGGCCAGGGCTCGAACCTGTAATCCTTAGATCACAAGTCCACTGCCTTAACCAATTGACCGCACCGCCCTCCCATCATCATCGTCGTCATCATCA